>NC_090240.1:24879846-25112346 GCF_024489055.1 Chanodichthys erythropterus
CGTTATCTCAACATAGTGACCATCAAATGTGCCACCCATGGAAGAAAAAAAGAAAAAAATGCAGTTGTCTGCAGTTGCTGGAGGAAATAAATCATGGAAATATATTGGCCTAATAAAGCAGATTGAATCTGAAGTGATTTTGCTCTCTGATTAATGTGTCCTTTGAAGATTCATGCTTTTTAGGTAGCAGATTAATAATCTATATTAAAAAAAAAGCGTCAGTAAAGAGCATATCAAGTGGCGAGAACTACGATCTGCAAAAGGAGTTTTTATTTCCCTTTCTCTTGCTTTTTTAAATGGATCAATTAACGGCATGTAAAACCAAGCTGGCGCTACAACGTAAACATGTGTGAGCTAGACGAGGCTTTGTAGAGAATATCTGGTGCTCCGCTTCACACAAGCTAATTAAACTTGTAAATCTCAGTGTTGCAGGCTGATTTTCCTATAGAGTAAAAACACAGGCATTAAAAGTAGAAAAGAAAGCCAACTGTCAGCACAATTCATTTCCAAAAAACACTCATAAGCCTGGTTAACCAAGTGTACAGAAAAATCTGAAGGTATGAAACGTAATTTTCAACAGTGTAGCAAAATCGCGCCTGGACATCAACAGCAACTGGCCATCTTCCTTATTTGATCAGACATATAGAAAAAGATAACAAATGAAACAATGGCAAGATGGTTACATAAGGGCTGGCGGAGAGGGAGCCTTGATCTGGACAGATGAGGGGAAGGAAAAGCCGAGTCAACTCACCAGCTTGAAGTCCTGAATGCTACAGATGAAGTAGGGCGTGTTCGGCCGTCGGCTCTCTATGTACACACAATCTGTGAGGATAACAAACAAGAGTGTTACCAACATCATCTAGACTGTCAGATAGGATCTCAATTATCTTAATTTCTCAAAAAATCTGTTTCCCTTTGTAAAACACAACTGGAATGCAAGTAATAGGATTTAAGGGCTTTTGAATGCAGGACAGTCCTCTCTTTCCAGAATAAACATCAAGGGGAGTCTGAGAAAGAAGGTCAGTATTGTTCTAACAATTATGTGAAGGCAGGGGGTTTTGTAGAGAAGAAAACAATAACCAAACGCAAGAGACAATGTGAAGCTGATGCGATGCAAAACGTATCCTAAATTACACAAAAATGATGTAACTTTTCCTCCTCTAAACTGAAGCTGAGCAGAGGGCCTCTGTGTTTAAATTAAATGTGACTGGTGGTATGGCCAGGTCATGAACCTTCGTCTCCTTAACAAAAACATTCACACTGCAAAGCCCCAACAAGAGAAAGCAGCTTTAGCTAAGGAGACGCACATACACGCACGCACACTTCCTTCCTCTGCGGTCAATCTGCCAAACATTTGTAGAGTGCGGGGGATGAAAAGATCACCCTCTTGTTCCACCCGCTTCTCCGCAGAGAGACAATCTGAGGCGCTCTTGAAATGGAAAATACTTCAGTGCCGTGCTGTGCCGACATCAAAATTACTGTAAGTTATTTGGGGGGGAAAAAAACCTGATGTCTGTTTAAAAGAAAGGGAGTGTTCGAGCCGTTTGCAAGATAAGAATCTTATTTACACAGAAGAATGAGCCTCCAGTTTGAAGACAAGCATTCTTTGATAGTTCAAATGTGTTGAGAACACAAAGAGGGCTGTGCTCGGCTGCTTGGATCACCCTCTGTCAGACTCTGAGGTGCCAGCCACCGCTCCATTCAAAACACTCATTACTTTACATTGCTATTTCACACTACAAATCCATTTTACACTGGCACCCAAGCCGGTATTTGTGTTACCTAGACCTGCACAGTTCAACTTGAAGGTGATGGAGTTGCTGTGGTTTCAAGTCAACATGAAATCAAAACTGACCTTTTTTTTTTTTTTTTTTTGTACCTTAATAGACATTCCAAGTGCCAAATTCATCCGTTCACACCTAGGCCATCCAGTCTATTAGATAATGTTAACAAACAGCTGACACATTTTTTGCATTCAAGTCTGGCTAAATTTGTGTAGGGACATGCCACTTTTCACAATCCAATCAACTTCCAGGTCTCACTATTATTTTTTTTCCTCATTGAATGTACTGTTTCAGACAAAAAAAAAGTCACTTTAAAAACTAATACGGCTCACGAATGCCATTGCATGTTGACTTTAACCTAAAAATAATTAATGCCTAATGACCTAGGTGACGTCATCAGAGGCGGAGCAAGTTATTAAATTGCATTTCTGATGACATCACCAAGGCCATAAGATAATATCTATCAGATAACCAATTTCCAAGTAGCTATTTCATATTCAAGTCTGGCTGACTTCAATTAAGGACCGCCCACATTCCATGATCCAATCAACTGGTCACAAATGCCATTTCATGTTGACTTAAAAGCAATTTTAAAAGCAGAAATCAAACAGCTCTTAGGTCATAAATCATACGTTAACATTAATATAATGCTAAAATACAAATTAATTTCTTTTACAGCTAAACTCAAAGACTTAGCAAATAGGATGTTAAAAAAATGGCTTATCAGAAAGCTGGATTTAAAACTTTCAACAGATTCCCGAACCCATGATTCATTCACACTTCCAGGCTCGTAAACAAAGGCCATGCCGCATGTTAAAAACACAAATCGTGCATTAACAAGCAAGGGCAACTCCACCATCTTGTCTCTAGTTCGCTAAATGCGTAAGCAACACTCGTGTGTGTTGATGATGGGGTTGAGCCTCTCAGTTCCCGGCAGCCATATCTGAACACACAGCTTCTGGAGCGTGGCACAAACACACTCTCACACCATGGCGAGGATAGCAGCCTGTGTGTGTGTGTCATTGCTCTAAGCGCAGATCTGGAGATGCTAGAAGTCTTTGTGTCTCTGTAGTGCTAAAACTGCATGGAGATAAATGTTTATCTGAACGCCTCAGTATTCCAGGGATGAATTCACGTAGCGTGGGCTGAGGCGGCTAAAAGCTACTACTAACAAAAGGAGAGCGATTCCGTTCCAGCCTTCTTAGTGCACATCATCTTTTATTTATTTGTTTTGCCGGGTGCCGTTATTGATCTTGTTGCGTTTATCTGTTCAATGCAGCAGGCGGAATAAAGATATTTAATAGGCTGAGCACATTGTAAACCATTCGATGGGGGAAGGGGGGTGGGGGGGTTGTTAAGAATGCAAGGGGGCCATTTTGAGTGGGTTGCATGTGTGACAGGAAAGGCTTGTTATCAGAGCCCGTCCGCACAGAGCATTCTAAGGCTTTATAGTGTGTTAGTGGCGTGGGCTGAGCTCTGCCCGTCTGTTTCTACCTGTGCTCATCCTCTCATTTACCAGATAACGTAAGAGAATATATCCATCAGTGCAGTGACTGACAGCCTTCCACGAAGGGGGAGGGGAGGCTGAAGAACAAAAGAGACAAATCTCAATGAAATGAGATGACATGTTTCAGAACATCCCAGGCGGTGTTGAGAGGGATTTACCTTTGAGAATTGCGGCTTATAGTCTCTTAACCCGGCTGGTAGATTCATTTAGAGGAAATGGATTCCCAACATACTGACAAGGCAATAGATATCTGTGCTGTGAGCAGTAAGGAAAATACTGAGGTATAAAGGTCTGGTTTAAAATTCTTTCTAGGGGTAAATGAAGCTGTAAATGTGACCTTAGCCTATTTCTTGGCAATAAAGCAAAGACAAAATCTTTATTTTTCACCATTTATGTATTTTTCAAAATAATTAAAGGGATAGTTCACCCAAAAATGGGTCATCATTAACTCGCCCTCAAATTGTTTCAAACCTGTATGAATTTCTTTCTTCTGGTTGACACCGAAGAATATATTTTGAAGAATATGGGTAATAAAAGAGTTGATGGGCCCCTTTTACTTCCATAGTATGGGGGAAAAAAAAATACTATGGAAGTCAATGGGGTCCATCAACTGTTTGGTTACGGACATATTTTCTTTTGTGTTCAGCAGAATACAGATATTCATTCAGGTTTGGAACAACTTGAGAGTGAGTAAATGAGAGAATTTTAATTTCTCACTATCCCTTTAAGAATGATATTTAATAATTTTTAATTTCTCCAATATTAAACAAAATTAATTATAACCAAAACAACATGGTCACATTTATCATTGCTTAGCTTTATTTCCAAAATCCAGTCATTTTAATAGGAATCCAAACGATTGGGAATTTCACGTGAGAGCAAAAGATTTCTTCATGCAGATTTTGCATCGGGTTCAACTTGGTCACACAGATTCGCTGCTCTGGCCAATAGAAAGCTGCTTGGTTTGAAAGTGACTTTTGTCTGAGCTGTGCTCCATATATCTCTACACCACTGACATTAGATAATGGACCTTTTGTGCCCTTAAAATGTAGCTAATGTGGACGCACATTAACATTGTGACTTAAGTTTAAATCAAAGACATTATTAATGCCACCTTTTGCAGTCTCAAAATGTGATTTTTTGCCAAATAATAAAGCAACTGTGATGTGTCAATATTTTAAAACAGACAGAAAAATCATTTCTAAAGTCTGCAAAAAACAGCCAAGAAAATGTGTTTTTAAAACAACCCAAAAGGTACTTTTCCCACCCATCTGTGAAACTCGTTTCCAAACAAAAGGTCCTTGGGAAATAAATTGTGTTTAATATTTTACAATAATGACAGTCCTCACTGGCCGTGGAGAGTTGCGAGGCTGTAATTTGTGCTGTTTTTTGAGAGCGGACCTTTAAGACTCCAATCTGTTCAGCTGCGTTCCAGCCATTTTGTGCTTTTAGAGAAGCCCCTCTCCATCAGAGAGTGAGCAGGCAGAGAAAAAAGGGAAAGAGACCGAAAGAAAAAGAGAGAGAGGAGTGTCTGGGGGAGGGGTGGATAGGATTTGAGGGGATGTGTGCTGTTCTAGGGGCTTTGTGGACTCCCAAATGCCTCCCACAGGCCACAGGTCGCATCTCTCTCTCTCTCTCTCCCTCTCAGTCTCTTTACCTGACTCTCTCACCCTCTCTTTTAGTGGCCTGAGGAGAACAGAAGGGTGGGGGCTTTGCAAACAGCACAGATCCATTATCGACCACTCCACTGGAGCAGCCTGGCCTCATCCTTAGATTGAGATTTATTGAGCTGAAGAAATAGTCCATCACACGCCGAGACGCGTTCACACACACGTGTACCCGTGCTTAAGGAAACTGACAAAACGCCCTAGCGGAAGATAGAAGTTGTTCTGTTTGCAGCTATTATTTCTTAATGTATTGTCACCCGTCACTTAGCAACATGAATATTCATGCAGAAAGGGAAGAGGGGTAGCACTCATCCAATCCTCCTCCTTTTCCACCGAGGCTTATTGTTCACTCAGCCATTCTTCTAAACCGGTAAAGCGTAGCTAATTTAAAACACACCTTTACCGATGAAAGAGACCTGCCCTGCTTTCAGTGTCAATCCAGTTGCTGTTTTAATCCACTCCACCTCCACGGAGGAAGACTGAGACACAAAAAGGCTAAAGCAAAATATTAATATTTCACAAGCGCTCAGCTGTTTCACTCAAAAGAGGGGCGGTGTTACTGTCGATAATACCTTCTGCTAGGTGACATCTTGGCTCATTGTTAAATGCAGATGTCCACTGTGGTCATGTTCATCTTGAAATTAAAGTAGCCAAGGAATGCAATAATGAAATGGTAGGGGGTTTGGACCAGGTGCTGACTTCACACTCCACGTGTCGCATTCACACCCCTCTTCCTACATGACAGACAAGCGGCGAAGCATCGACCTGCACCACTTGTGTCACATCGTACTGGGAAGTACTTCAGTGCAGGTGCTTCAGCTGGCACCAATGCCCCGTGTCAGGAGGAACAGGTCGGTCTTAACCCTGCTCATCCAATTTACACTGCTAGTCATTTCCTTCGCCTTGAGACCGCAGCTTCAAACATTCATGCACAAACTTATTCTTCTCTTCTTCCATAACCACTCTGTCAAGTTTGCAATTTTTGCCCCATCTCATAGCAGGAGATAAATACCTTTGGCCCAAATTATCAAACCTTATGCAGCTTTGCCCTCAGAGTAGCAGGCAGGAAAAAGCTGACTCCCTCTGGGCCGGGAACAGAAGCCGTTTGACGAGTGTGGTACACTTAGTCTGAAGCAGCTTTCTAATTTGTAATTGGCAGGTGGTTCAATTTCACAAAAGCCTCTACAGTCTCCCTGTCATACAATGCTACACGGAGGGAAATTTCAGAATAGATCTGGCTCTTTTATTTCTAGCTATTGGCTTGGTACGGATTTCTCTGCAAACTGTTTGAAATGTTGTAAAGGAAGAATTTTGGTGACACTTAAGCCTTTTATTTTGGAAAGAATAAAACTTGACATATGGGGGTTTAAAACGAAGAAACAAACAAAAGCGCCTAACAATACATGACTGTTTGTATATCTTAACGTAAATGTATTGTGTTCAACACTGTTATGATTGATTCACTATGCATAATAGCACAGAGTTAGTTTACCTATAGAAATATTAAAAGACACAGAAACAAAACAACTTGTTTTAAGTGTCAGATATAGGGCTGCACCAATATTTAATTTCCTGTTGATATGATAAGCCATTATTTTTCATGTTAGGGTTGATAAAGAAAGTCAATATTCATTTTAAATATTAAAATATAAATATATAATATTTACATATAAAAATATATGTACACTACTGTGTTTAAAATGAAACCTTGATATCAATCATTTTAATAGCTACAAGTGAATTTAATATGAAAAAATTTATAATTTTGGAGATCTGCTAAAGATTACAGTTAACAGTTACTTAATTAAAGGGTTAGTTCACCCAAAACTGAGAATTCTGTCATAAATTACTCACCATGTCGTCCCAAAACTGTAAGACCTTCATTCATCTTCTCAACAAAAATGAAGATATTTTTGCTGAAATCCATGAGCTTTCTGAACTCCGATAGACTGCAACGTTATTACCACCTTCAAGGCCCAGAAAGGTAGTAAACACATCATTAAAATAGTGACTACAGAGGTTTAACCTTAATGTTATGAAGCAACTAGAATACTTTGTGTGCAAAAAACAAACAAAAATAATGACTTTATTCAACAATTCCTTCTCTTTCATGTCAGTCTCCTACGCTGGTCACGTAGTAAACAGAGAAGCGCTTCCGGGTTCTAACGATGCCTTTACTACCTTTCTGGGCTTTGAAAGTGGTAATAACATTGCAGTCAATCAGAGGCCAGAAAGCTCATGGATTTCATCAAAAATATATCTTAATTTGTGTTCCGAAGATGAACGAAAGCAAAGGTCTTACAGGTTTGGAATGGCATGAGGGTGAGTAATAAAAGACAATTCTCATTTTTGGGTGAACTAAGTGAGCGTTAGATGATGGCAAACAATTCTGCGTCCACATTTCTTCTATTTTTACATTTTAGATTTAAAAATGTTCAATATAAAAAAATAAAACCGAGAAAGAAATCAATAAACAATGTGGTACAGATGCATCCTTAACTCAGACTGAGGGTCACAAACTAAATTATGACCTTTCTGGAAAAAAAAAACCTTAACATGAGTGACCCTCAGGGGAAAAATAAATGCTACATGAGTTTAAAATGTGGCCCATTTAATTGAACCCATTTGATGATTTGATTTAAACAGCAAAGCTTCTGTTCTCCACTTCAAGACAAGGATATGAGGGTCTCCTTGTCGCCTGCTCTGCCTCCGCCTGCTTTTCATCTCCCATCTCTCTTTCTGTCTGTCTAAATCTTGAGACAGCTGGAAGCAGAGTGGAAGACATGCATGGAAAAGTTGTCTCTCTACATGGGGTGATACTGTTGCTGTCTCCTCAGAAGAGCAACAGGGAGATGAAGACTGCTGCTTGATGACTCACTCAGGTGGTCAAATGCTGTTAGTCTCACCTCGCTGAATAATACATGACTCTAAGCCAAGAGAGAGCCTGGTTTCTTCCCCTGACAACAAACGGAGAAGTTTATTTCAGCAATGGCCTGAATGCTCTTTGCAAAAGTGGTGCATGTCCATTTTCACCCCACCAAGTGTATTGTGTGTTCATTCTTGTCTGTGTTCCAGGGAAAGATCTGAAGCTTTGTTCGCTTGTTAGTGTTTCTATAACCTCTCTCTACTGTATCCACTGACAAACATGAAACGTACACCGAGCTGCTAATCAGGCAAAATTGTGAGCAGACAAAGAACCTGTTTTGAAATGACATTAGCGAGTTAACGAGGAACCACTCAGCTCTGTGTGGAGGTGAGGGTGATGTGTTCGAGCTCCTGGTGGAGATTTCAGCCGTACGGAAAAGACTGCAATCTTTGGGTGGCTCCGTAATTAGGTGACAGCTGTCCAGACACCAACAGGCAGCCAGGAGAGAGAAAGGCAGGCCATCGTCAGCAACGTACTCATCCCTACTCAGCCTTTCGCAGATTCAACATCTAGACCTCCACTTCAATCGTAACCACAACAATAAGCTCTGTTCCAAAACTTAGTGAGCTATCTTGCCGTCTACTGTTTACACAAACCTCACAAGTGACTGAACTGGAACTTCACACAAATAGAACTCCTAATGTGATGCTTACAGGTTTACATGACTCAATTTCATAGTTGCGTCCCAAATGACGCACTATACACTATGCACTTATACAGTATGTACTCATAAGTGTAGTGTTTGAATTTTATAAGGTTGAGTCTGGAAGCCCCATCCCTTCCGCAACAAAATTAATGCCATGACAGTTGAGTGCATGAAGTGTCCAACATTCCACACTTCATTTTTTTTCCTGTTAATTTAGTGCATCATCTGAGTACTTAAAGACTACTTTTTCTTTTTGTAATTATCGGTGTGAACACACTACTCGCACTATTTGTACTTAAAAACATCACAGAATAGTGCATAAGCACGTGAATTGGGACGCATCTCATGTTTAATGTTAGCATGTTGCCAAGCTAACCACATGATAGCATGTGCAAATATTGGGTAATTTTTTTCACTGACCTTGCCACAATACATTCTGGGCATCCTGGGATTGCCTACACCGAGAAGGATACAAGCAATACTGCCTTAGACATTAGATAGGGAAGTATCAATATCATTCTTCATTGTAATTTACAGAAAATGTAATAAATTAATATGTTATTGATGTCTATCATTATTATTCTTGTTAATAAGAAATATTATTCAAATAAAACTAGAAAAAAATACTGTAAATACTGAAAAAGTTCAAATAAATGTAACTTGTTTATCATCAATATTAATTTATTTTATTTCTAGTTTTTTTTTATTATTAATAGTAATAATAAAAAAACTGACAATAAAATTACTATATGGACTAATAAAGAACTCTCAGCTAATAATAAATATAGGGTATTAATTTGGGGCAAATAATCATGCTGCTAACCTTTCTAAAACAGTGTTTTCATCAAGAGCGCACCTATGCCGTCTCAAAATGCTCTCTAGGTAGGCAGCTCACTTGGTTTTGGATGAGAGTTATAATGAGCACCATAAAGCCCACCCCAACCCTCAGCCGAGCCCACTGTGGACATTCACCTCTCTTTATTGTCAGAATTCTCATCACACGGGTGGGAGTGGTACTCATCCAGCCAATCCCGCTTGATGAGCTCTCCATTTTAAAAGCCAAATGGCAGCCAGGGAGACAAATTGCCGTCACAGTACAAGGACATTGGTGCGACTCCAGGTTGTAAAGACGGACTGCAGACAGCCACGGCCAGCTCGCAGAGGCCTGAGTATTGATCTCATGTGTGTATAATCTCGCGGCTGGATCCATAAGCTGCCTCTGTGTAGCGAATATCCGCAAAGCTACAGGGAGCATGGACACGAGAACGCCACTCAAAGGCCTGATCGATTCAGATGCTTTACTCTTCCTTCCGAGCGGCCCTGTCTGCAATACAAATGCCTCTCCATCTCGTTCTCTCCATCCGTATCACACTCACTCCTCTTCTCCTTCCCTTCCTTCCTCACTTAAGCACACTCAATCTCTCCAACGATGAGACTACGTGCCTTATTTTTCTTTTTTTTCCCTCTCGACATCCTAATAAACGCACACTAAGCTTGCTATAAAAACGTTAGCGGACAAAATATATGAGGGAGATCTCTGTGTTGGCTTTCAATATTACTTCCTCTTATCTAGTGTCATACGTGCACGCGGCCGACTCTCTCGAGCCACAAAAGCAATTATTGTCTTGTTTCAGTTCTTTCCCTTGATTACACTCTCTCTTTTTCCGTTGGCTTCTCACCGTTTTTAATACCCACTCCAAGGGTGGCCGGTTTTACATATTGTGTGTCACTAGACAAATATAAAAGGATTTAACATTTAGCAGAGTTTAATCCAGCACAGGCTTTGTGTCTACTTAAGCCGCCCGAATCAAATCTGATTGCAGTAAGGCTGCAGCAACTGACCGCAAACCAAATTCATGCACATACAGCAAGACCTGCACGATTAATCGAAATAAAACCGAAATCGTGATATGGCTTAGTGCACTTATGTAATCGCAAAGGCTGTGAATTAAATATATATGCTGTGTAAGGCAAGTGAAATGAGCCTTTTACATGCAAGCAACTCACGATCTGATGTTTTCAGTGTTTCAGAGTAGCGCGGTTCAAAGATTTTTATTTTACAGTGAAATATCACAATATTTTTTATATTTTTATTTAATAATAACAATAAATAAGTTGCAAACATTAATAAACATGTATGTATATTCAAAAAATGTGTCCAAACTGTACAGCCCTACAAACAACAGAAAAAAAAAAGTGATTTAAAAAAAACATGCAGTTATACAAAAATGTCTCTAAAGCATTAAAAGATCATCTATATGATGTAGAGAACACTGAAAGTCAAATGAAAGGTTCGCTGTATAGATAGCATAATGCAAATTCTTAATCCTTGGATCCCTAAAACAACAAACAAGATCTACGGCGGTGCAATTAAAATCCATTCCTGCCTCTTTTTAAATAACTAAGGTGCAGCCATCTTCAAAAACATGGTGACATCCCTTTCTATTCTCTACTGCAGCACTGACAAAATCAACTAACATGCCTCAGACGAGTGTGATTCAATTCAATCTTATCTAAAGCAGAGCAGCAGTACTCTCCAAAACAGAGCAGGGAAGGGGTCTGCTGGGTTATTACCGAAAGATAGCTTCAGCAACTGTGTTTTCAAGGACCTTCAGCAGATAATACCTCCAACCTGATTCCACTGGGGCAATGGTGGGAGGAAGAAGAGGAGGAGGGGAGGCAACCATCACACCATTCCCCACCTTCCCCCTCCAAGCAAACACATCTCTGCTAAGCAGAAGAGATGGAGTGGAGACATAAGATTGGAAATTACGCAAATGGCTATAATTTGACGTCTTCGCATTAAATTACTAAGCATACTGACTGACCTTTCTGTTGCTGCTAAATAAATGAAAGACACGGCGAGGATGATTTAGGACTACGGCAGCTGCGCTACGCAGCCGTGCTTTTGCCCTCCGCCTGAGTGTTGACATTTCCCCCCAGTCTCATGTACAACCAATTTCTAAACAGCAGGTGAAAGAGAGGCCATGTTTACAGCGCAGGAAAAGGTTATTGCTCTGGTCTAGGCTCAATCTCAGTGCCTAATAAAGACCTAATGTGGACCGTTTCGCTTTTTCTGCCACTCACTGAAAAATAAAAACAAGAATCTTGAGTGTGCTTTGGAAGGCTAAGTGTGAAAAATATGACCGTTTCAAATATCATCACAGTGATTTCTTCTGCATTTCCATCAAGAAGCAGTGAAGTTATTTGGTCAAGCACAGCAGCCAATGAAAATGCATTTCTTCTCATCCAAGCAGTGGATGATGTGACATGTTTATGCTAAGCTGAAGCACCATTTTCAGCAACGCTAACAAAATATTGCCTGGTTATAAAATATAAGCATGGTTATTTGATGATGAACCCAACTTTAACTAGAGTACAACCGGAACTCACCGCCAGGTCTGTAAACAATGTCGTCCTCCGTAATAAAGGAAGTGATCTCGCCGTTCTCCGTTCGCTCATAACGCGATTTCTTCTTGGGCAGCTTCTTCTTGCTTTTCTTGGTGGCCTCCTCTGCCGTGGCGGCCCCAGGCGTCTCGTTGTCGTCATCCTCACTGTGTTCGCTCTCTGCATAGTTCTTAGCACCGCCCTCCAGCGTGCAACTACGCCGGGGCCGTGAGCTCTCGCTCTCTCGTGTTTTGTCCCGCTTCTCGCGGTCTCTGTCCCGGTCCCGGTCGCGCTCCCTCTCCTTGTCCTTCTCTTTGTCGGCAGTCATGATTCGCCACGTGCCTTCTTCTGTCCTCTCACGGCTGGGCCTCCGTGAAAGGTAGACTGTGAGCCTGGGCTTCAGTCTTCTGAATTTACCAATCAAATCCAGGGAAAATTTGGCCACACCAACAACCCCAGTGTTTCAGAAGAGCTGAAGGGAGAAAACAAAAATGACATTGTTAGAGGAGTTAATGGTGCGACACTTTTTTGTCCTATTTATTAAATTATTAAAAATATATATTAAAAAAATTCATTTTCAATACAATTACCTCTTTTAGGAGATTAAAATGTGACAAAGATTACAAAGCTGTCTCGCAATAATGCCATGACAGAGTGTGAGGGTGAAATTAGGATAGAATATACCACAGCTACGTTTATATTATGCCTCCACTGTCCTTTTTCTTTTTATAGAAATAAAAAGCATTCAATTTATCTGGATAACAGCTGCTTCAATACCATCCAGATCAACCAACACAAGCTGGAGAGTCATACGTAGTGCAGCAGGAATCAGAGTTCACAGTCACGTAAAGAGTGTAAGTGATGAGATGACTGACAAGACCATGGCGGAGGATTTGTTACACAACAGAGCCTAAGACAAATGTTTTTATCTTGTAGAATGACTCAATCGCAATTTCAATACCCTGCATTTTGAAAGCGGCTCCCTGATGCATGCAAATATCTCCCAATATGAAAGCTATCTTAGGCTGGGCTGTGTAGTTCTAACCATCTCTTAGCTCTTTATCATGCTTGAAGACAAATTTGGTCTCTATGTGCACTTTGAATATTGAAAGAGTACTTTGATTATGGTTGCACTTATTGTTTGCACTTAAGACTAAAGGTGATGATACACAGGGCAACTGTGTTATTTGTTATTTATGCAATTTGTGGAAAGGAGTTCAGGTAGGAGGACAAAAGTTGTAGAGGCTCATAAATCATTTACAGATCTAAGGTCTGAAGAGACTCATATGAAATCATACAGAAGAGAAGCCAGTCAAGTTGAGTTTGTGGCAAAACATTTTAAAGTGCTTGAGTATTGTTGTCTTTTACTGTATATAGAATGCATTCTGAGAAAGTAGAAATGAAATGACAATCATAACAAGATGATTAGTTAAAACATTTCAAATCCACCTGCAGACTAATTTTCTAGTCATGTATTTCATCACTGAAGTTTTCTTAAAAATACTGTGTAAAAAATCTTGTCTCATCTCGTGAACTCAATCTCAAGTCTCGTGAGCTAACTGTCGTCACACCCCTAACCTGTTTGTAATAAATTTTAATATGTTTTGAAGGGGCAAAAAAAAAAAAAAAAAAGTCACAGTGATAAAAACTATTCCCGTTTTTACTTCACTGATAACGGAAATTACATCATAGGTAAGACCTGTGCAGACTATGACTCGGCCATGGTCAATAAGTCTGCTAAAATATCAGATAATTTTACCTTTTTATGGCAAGGCAAGGCTAGATGTAAAATGTCATTTGGTGCATCTTGCTCAAAATCTTCAATTATATATTACTTTTTACTTGATATTACAACATTAACAAAGATGTGCTCTAAATGTGCTTTCATGTTTCCCAACACAGTGAGATATTTGTAAAACCAAGGGCCTGTTGATACTCATGCAATCGGTTTAATCAATCACAGCCGGCGAGCAGCGCTGTGACGTCGCACACCAAAAGGAACATCAATCGGCGGTCTCTTCCACAGCAGCAGCGCACGTCCTCAGGAGAGCTCTGAGCAAAGCTATATCAAAAAAGCACAAACTTCAAGCTGCCTGCTCTATTCCCCAGCTCATTTCTGCCTGGCGATGAAAAGCACCACTATGTTTCCCTGCACAGTGACCTGAACAGGATTCCCCACTGCATTATCAAATAGGCTCAGCTGCACGTTTTACAGGGTATTAGGCTTATATAGACCTTTGCACAACTAGCCAGTTCAGGCTATCGAGAATTTCTTACAAGTAATACATTAGACTGGAATAAGACCCAGTGCTCCCTCCAGGCCATAGTGTTTGTTGGTTGTGCATGCTGGTCAGGCTAACTACAGCTTGGCCAGAGGCGGCCCTACCTCAGCTAGCACAGCGATCACCCGTGGAAATCAGAACAGACAGGCATGGAGAAGCAAACCTGGCAAGAGAGTCAGACAGAAAACAGCTTTGGATCAAATCCTGTTTTTACAACGCTCGCTGCTACTTGCCTCTTTTAAGTCAACATTCATGAAAATAAAGATCAATCTTGCTTTGGCCGAAAAGTGCGAAGCAAAAAAAACAAAATGAGACCTCTAATATGAGAGCATGAAATGGCTGCGTAACAATGAAGTGCACTTGAAAGGGTCCACGCCACTCTTCCCCCTTCAGTGAAATGGGAAAGTAAAGATTACAGCCTCTGGTGCAGCTAAACCTGACAACTGCTGAAAAAAAGCTACAGCAAGTGAATTTGGAAATGTGAGGAGCCTGCGGGAGGACAGCAGCAGGACAGAATTGGGCTGTTTGTCAGTGTGAGAGGTGTGTTTATAGAGCAGGTACAAAAATGAAGAGAAACGGCTTATGACAGGCACACTGGTGCAGTTGACAAGCAGCCCTGTCAATGGCAGCCTGTCATCTTGAGTAGACGGAAACTGACGGGGCAGCTGCTCTCCTCATCAACCTCGAACACTACAGACTGATTACGCCACATCACGGCCCAATTAATCACCTTATGATGAGTTACCATGCTGACCACCAGCCTGAACACATAAAAACATACATACATAAACCATAAATGTTTCCATATACATTTAGGGTGTTTTTCTGCTTTTTGCATGTGTTTTTCCTCAAGTCGGTTTGAATTATGGCAAAACTAAATATTTTCAAAATCGACTAGTTGGTGCGTTGCTAAAATGTCGTCGACTAATCGATCAGGAAAGAAGTTCTGCATAATTAGACCAGTTTTAAGTTCATCAGATTAAATAGGACACATTCTGGTGTTCAAATACAGCTAGCCAGAGAGCAAGATAATCAAAATACCACAATTTCTCTCTTTAAAATGCAACGATTGCAGTTTGGGCGCTTAAATATGACATGACAACGGCAAAAACATGGGATGAATTTCCAGGAAGGTTTTACCGTGCAAACAGTTAAAACACAAGATGTAAGCAACAATGCTGACATTTTTTTAAAGAAATTAAAAAAATCTAGACAATCAAATTGCTGGATGAGAAAATATAATAATGTATACTAGCTTTCAAAAGTTATTAAATAAAATATTAAATAGAATCATATTATCATTTATTTATATATATATAATATATATATATTATATATATATATTAAAAAAAAAATAAAAAAAAAATAAAATCACTCAAGCACTACATTGTGAAAGTGTGTGGTACTCCAGTGCATTGAACAAGCAAGTTTGAAGTCCAATAAACAAGCCTTTATTTGGTGGCAGCAACTTATGGTACAATGTTATTGCAATTTTTTCTGGAACAGTACTGTAAGACAATTAATGTGTCATGACAACCCTTACTGCATTTCGACTATGAGACGAGCGTTGTACAACCTCACGCCATGTGATTAATAACTTACAACTGCAGAAAGGTCAGCGATCCACACCTTCTCACATGAAAAGAGTGTCTTATTTATACCAACAGGAGCACATAAGCAACCAGTGATAAGTAGCGGCTGCAGTGAGGTTCACAGCACCGACCAGCAACAATGCATCAGTTCATGTGGCGTCTGAATGGTGACCAGGACCAATTAAGCAATGGCGAGTACTCCCCTGAACAGTACCCACAGATGAATAACGCGCTGTGGGGCAGGTGAGGCTTGAAGCCATTACACATCAATCACCAGAGCAGGACCTTTTGAAAGATACCAGCTGTCTTAATGGAAAAGGGAGGGAGAGAGGCAGGGAGGGAGAAAAATCAGCCATTTGTGAAAGCCGGTAGAAAAAAAAAAAAAAAAGAGAAAGCTTCAGGGGTCTCAGCCAACAGCACCTATTTTACCATTTCCATTACTGCAATGAAGTCAAGGGGTGTGAGCCAGGAGGTTTTAAATAAAAATACATTTCTCCTTCAGAGCAGCGGATAAATTAGACCTTCTCACCCCTCCAACCACACAGTTGCTCTGCCACTATTAACACATCACCTCACAATGGGCACGCAGCAGGGCTCTATTACAAAACACACTCCTTTTTCAACATTACTCTTTCATGCTGCATGTTTTATTCATCCTAAATCACTCTCCTATTACGCCAATAGGCCAACGCATTCATCTCTGTGATTTGAGGCAAAAGCCAATAAAGGGTCAGGCAACACAAATGCTATTTCCCCAAGACACCCGAACTGCCAGGTGCTTCATTTTAGGGCTGTACCTTACTATTATTTTGATAATCGATTCATCTATTGATTATTTTCTGATTGGTTGAATTAATCCTTTAGTTAACCTACCAATAAATAATAACCGTAACCTTTGCCATTAATCTTTCCACATTTTATTCAAACATTTTTTCCTCATAAAATACAAATTAAAACAAAGCACCAAGAAAAAGGCTTCCAATGTCCATGATGGCAGAATTCATAGTCATGGTTTGAGATTGACAGCAAGATGCGATTCTTGAAATGTTTTGTTCATTCAGCAGATTAAAGTATCTGCTTTAATATATATCTGTATGAAGGAACATCTGAACTCAACCACAGTCAGCGACAGTATCAAAAATGGCGATGTTCATAACACTGGGAAATTTTCACAAATGACAGCATGTTATTAAATAAAAGAGTCCATTTGAGGTGTGACTTCATCCATCGGTTATTTTAAACAACCAACAAGGAACTAATCTAAACTAAACCCATCATGATCACATATGACGTGGCAACAACTAGTTGTCGAGTGTGGTTCCGTTCATTCAGCGCGGGCTTGTCGAGAATGTGGTTTTGAGTCCTGAAAATGTGCTGATGTCAGATTGGTTACAGAATGCCGTTGTCACACTTGTAAAAAATAAAATGCTGTATGAATGCAACTATATTAAGAGGCGCTGACATACTAGCCATTAGCATCTGCTGTAGAGTTTTGTTTTGTGTGAAACTTAAAAGGGGATTAGAGATGAATGTAAACTGTGACGCTTCGACACATTCCACACAAATAGACAAATCGATGTGTCATTCCAGTCCTACTCCATTTGCAATAGTCGAAGGCTGATACATCAAGTCAATGAGCAGACAGCAGTGAGAGAGAGCAAGTGACATTTTTTGGTGATCCCTGATCACTGTTTTCAAATGGTATATTACAAAATGCAGACATTTGACTGGAGAGGATTACCGAAAGCTTTCCAGAAGGAAGTTGTGAAATACACATTTGATGTGATTGTTTTCGGCAAGCGAGATTAGCCTTGGAACATATCAAACAAAACATTATCTGCAATACGAGTAGCTGAGATTTATCAGACAAATGCTCATTCAAAGCTCATCCAAGAGAGCTACTCTGAAAACAGCTTTGTTGAAATCAATCTATTTTGCCAGAGTGCCAAAGCGAAAAGCTCGATAAATAATAAATAAATAAATACAGACATCTGAAGCAGAACAACAACAACAACAAAAAAAATCATCACAGAAACCTCTTTGATAACTCTCCACCAGATTTTAGTTATTGTTGATGAAAGCATCACACTGCACCTGTATTGTGTGAAATTATGACTTGCAGCAGTTCAATTCTAATAGTTTCACATGATCACACAGAACTAGCATGTAGTATCCGTACTGAAAATCCTGATTCACACCATCGGTCTGCTAATAACAGGCATCTTTATCTGATGGCACACATTTATTCTGAAACCGTTCCTGCTGGAAAACATTGTACTGACTAAAATCCTGCATACTCTAAATATTAATGGCCACTACTGACTATTTCAGTGCTCTTCGATAAATGGCTACTTATTGATATGGACGTGTAGTACGATGAAGGACCCTCTCCACACGGAATCGGTTTTTACTGACTTTTAAATTGTGTAGACAGGCTGATGGATCTTTGAGCATTAGCACAGCCTGTTCCATTAAGCGAAATAATGCAAGAAAAGGCCTTTCTTCAAAAGCATAACTCTGTAAAGATTCACATTACACACAGAATAACATCTATGCATTCTGTTCCTTTAAAGCTGCAGTCCGCAACTTTGTGTTAATTTACAAAAATTATATAATGAGAATATACAACATGAATTCATTTTCCAAACCATGTTTTTGTCTTATCCTGAATCATTATGGTACACTTATAATAAGTGTTTATATTCGGACTATTTCAGACCAGACTGGTAGGACCCGCCACAGAGTATCACAGTAACTGCGTGACTCGCCATAGACATACATGGAGAAAAGTAGCTCCGGCTAGAATGTTCCTCCGCAAGACGCGTGCAGTTCTGTTTATTAACCACTAGAGGGCCAAAACTCACGGACAGCAGAGTTCGTATAATGTAGCCTTCACGAACAAACAGACTTTTGTGACTTCTGAGATCTTAACCAAAATTGGAATTACAGATGGTCATGGTCAAGATAAAACCTGCACAACTCTGATTTTATTCGACCTATAAAATAAATAAATAAATAAATAAATAAAAAGAATTTGCCATGTGGTGACATCAAAAGCACTAGACACAAAAGCACACACACATACACATATATTTACAGGGTTTTTCCTGGGTCAAAAATGGTCTTTGGTGGTGGTAGACAAACACTGTCATCCACACAAACACAGTACAAGATACCCTACCCATGTAAACTGTGAGCCCAGTACTGATAATACATCCAAAAAAAAAATGCAAAGAAACCATTTGTAATATTAACTTATCCTATTTATTCATGAAATAAAAAATAATCACTGTCAGGACAGATCATAAAACAAAGTGCTTAGAACTATTTATGTAATATGTAGATTTATATATATAAAAAAAGTTGAAAAGTTAGCAATAAAAGTTTGTCAATTGTGCATTTAAATACTGTTGTCAGTCCAGAAACTAGCAGCATGAAAAATATGTAGTATATACATAAAGCGAGCAAAGCTTTCAATTACAATACAACTTACACAAAGCTGCACTCCTGCGAAAACTCCTGTTATAATCATGAAGTTGTCTATGCTGTGCAGTGAATCTCTTATTGACATTGTGTTTATACTTTGTTGGTTATAATGAAAGGATTCACAAGCAGAACTCATGCTCCGGTGTTGAGCGAATTCTGAATAAAACATCTGATTGGCCATTGCGTTCACACACTTGTCTGTGACATATTTACAAAGCTCAATGCTGCAAAAACACATTGTAAATAGAAACCTCTGATGCTCTTCACAGCGGGTACGGGACAGTACTGCAGAACGGCAGGCATCTCGGTATCACCACATTGAAAATATTTTGGCAGCTGCCATAATTTAATTGTAGCTATTGTGTTCAAAAACCCTATATTTTATATATATATATATATATATATATATATACATATATATACGTCGTAAAAATATTAAGCAAAACATTGAACATATATATATAGGCCTAAACGATATTACTGCTGCTAGTCAACTTGGTAATATGTGTTAACTTCTTTTTTTTGTTGCACATTCAATGTTTTGCTTAATATTTTTACGACGTCTACGATTAAATTACCTCCATGTTAATGTAACATTTTAAAAATAATATTTTGAAAATGTCTATCTAAAGCAGAAAACAAAATTTTACTTTACCTTAGTTTTTGCATGTATTTGTTTTTCTCTGTCACTTGCGGCGGGTTCAGAGATACGTTCACTCGGAAGATGAGCAAGGTGAGTAGTATTTGGAAAGCCTACACAGAACTTTTCCGTTTTCTTCTATGTCATGTCAAACTATTAGGCCGATGTAAAAATTAATCTTGCTTTATAGACTTGTTATATTACCGGTTATGAGGGACAATACAGTATAAACTTTTTTTTAAATCAGATTAAAAGGTGAAACTTTATGACAATTCAGCAATTGCTATATCAACATCCTAACAAAGAGAATACATTAATGTATCGTTGTCAGTACACGTCGCGCTTTTCTTGCGATTTTGCCGCCCGTCATGTTTACAGATACTTTTCATTCAGCAGTTGCCATGGCAATGAACAAAATCCTAACATGCTGACTCGTGGCCTTTTATTTAAGGAAATCTTATAATACATTGAAATCAGTCATTGTGCACATACCATATATGGTGACACTTTCGATTAGGTACACATATTCACTATTAACATGCATATTACTAGCAAACTGGCAATTTATTAGTACTTATAAAGCAGTAATTTGGAGTTTGAGAGAAAATTCCTGGATAATAGTGAATAATATGTGTACCATAATGCATATATAAGGCTAAATAATAAATACATTTATAAAATAAGGCTTAAAAAGCCCCAGAGACCTGATTTAATATGACATCAATAATACTTTAAAATATGCACATACATTTCAGAAAAAAAAGAAAAGAAATACTCTTTAATGTTTGTTATCTAATCAATGTCTACCACTCTTCTTTAATATACTGTTGGATTAAGATCTCATGAGGGCATCCTATGCAAACACTGGCTAGAAATTAATTTGGTGCATCTCTGTAGCATGTAACTACACAAATGTTGATGATTTATATACAGAAATCAAGAGGCTAATCTGAGCCCTGAGGAGTCAGTAAACCTGAGGCTGAAGGCTAGGCTCCAAGCAATCCAAGTATGCGAGTAAGTGGTTGTGTACGAGTGTGTATTCCCTCTGCACAATTCCCGTAGGGGCCAGCTCCCCATCAGCACTCATGTCTATTATCAGCATCGTGCCTGAGAGTAACTTCATTTCACACTGTAAGCCACAAACACAGTGCAAACCACACTGAGGGCTCTCAGACGAGTTTGTCCGTGTGGCAGAGAGGGTTGGGGGAATGTCTGGACTAGTCCATCACTGTGCTTTTAGCCTGGTCATGTAGCCATCAAGCATTTCTAAAGGGAGCATCAACACTGGACGAGTGCGAACACACGATCAATACAAGGAATAGTTCACAGAAAGAAAAAAATCATCATGTCACCATTTATTCACATTCATGTCATTTCAAACCTGTATGTCTGTCTTTCTTCTGCAGAACATAAAAGATATTTTGATTTTTTTGTCCATACTATGAAAGTAGGGATACTCAATCAAATTTCTAATCTCGATAACAGATGCCACGATTTCGTAATCGTTCAAAGGCGCGATTTCAAGGAAAAATATCCACTTACATTATTCTGTGTTTAGAGCATGTTACGTTGGCGAGAGGTGAATCACAACTAACGTTACTTCAGTGTAAAAGGTCTAACCCAGCACAAAAGGAGCTACCAGTGACGTAGGTGTACACTGATATGTCAATTGCATGCGAAACGCCAGCACCTGACATTTTTAAAAAAAGTATATATATTATTATATATTATATATTTACTCCATGAACTAACTAACTCTACAAACATGAAAAACAGTGATAGGACCTCTCAACCTTACGCTAAGGAGAAAATCCAGTACGACTGAGCAGACCAAGCAAAACATGATTAAGTATTTCTGCTAAGCTAGCGACATCAACCACACGGCAAAATCTAATACTTTCATATACTACTTTCTTTGTATAACAGTTCTATCTAATAATGTATTAGACAGGACTGTTAAACAGATCGTAAACTAATGAAGACGGAGAATGAGAGCACTGTGTGCTCAGGATCTGTCTGAACTGTTCTCGGCGCCGTCAAAATAAAACTAACAACAAGCCCAGTTTACATCACTTCAGGCCCTAGGGGAACATTAGTTTTCATGGAACCACACTGGTGGCTAGTTCCTATATGTAAGTTCCAAGAACAACCCGATGCAAAAGCCCCTATTATTATACCATGCGTATGTTGATTTTTTTATTATTATTTAAAAAAGATACCAAACCAATGTAGTGTTGACATTTGAGGTTTAATGTAATAGAAAAAAAAAAATTCAGAAAGTGTTTTCAGCTTGTTTTTTGTTTTTTATACAACATGGCATGCAGTTGCTTAAAACAATGGTATAATGCTATTCAATACATCATTCAATGTAAATTGTGATAATCTTAATAAATCGCAATTACAATTTCTAGAGAATAATTATGATTTTTGTCATAATCGTGCAGCCCTAAATGAAAGTCAGTAGGGTCCAGTGCTGTTTCAGTGCAAACCATTGATCATTGTATGGACAAATTATAATTTTTTTTTTTTCTTTTCTTTTCAAAATATCTTTTGTGTTCCACAGAAGAAAAGTCACAAAGGTTTGGAACAACATTAGTGAAAATTAATAATTTTTCCATTTAAATTTTCCTACCAGTGGATCAACTATATGGTAATTGATATCAAGAGAGCTGTAATGAATGAATTTTCACATTCATTCACATTCAATAAAAAGGGAATGAGGGAATACATATGAAACGATCAATACATATTTGGAAGAAGTATTATTTAAGATGGGTAAACAGTATTAACGCTGATCCGGCGTTGTGCAGCAGACATGCTCTTGGCTTTGCCTCACCCAAGCATATGCGATCAATACTCAATCAATGGCAGATAAACACATACGTCACTTTCTAAATCTATCCTAGATACAGAAGAGATTAACATTCCACTTCCTAACCTTCCCTGATCTGCTTTGATTCACAATACAATGAATCAAATGCGAATGCAGCAGTTTACAAAAGCCCATTCACTGTTTCATCAGATTCAGATTGTGTAGCAACGACGCCGATATGGCTCCCCCCCCCCTCAATCAAAATACAATCAGCATAACAACTGACTTAGAAAGACTGTTTGCATGGTGTGGAGCAATATTTTATATATTTCATTTAGTGATGGGGGATTTTTTTTTTTGCTAGGCAAAGAGGAGGAGAAATACCAAGCGAGTGTCTCCGAGCCAGCAAAAGCTATGAGTAGAGTAAGATGCAGCCTGCAGAAATGACATGCATAGTTGTTGTTCTCACTGGAACTACCTACTGTAGCCAAAACAGTTAGCCATTTCCAAAGCCCATACTTACAAAATATAGATTCTGGGAATCAATACTCTGGTTTCATGAGACCAAATCAAACATTTTGGATCTAACAGCATCCAAAATGTTATGGTGTTGCTAGAGGAGGAGTACAGTGAGAAGTGCCTGGTTCCCACAGTAAAGTTCAGTGGTAGTAAAGCTCTTATATAGGGATGTATGAGTGCTGAAGGTGTGAGGGAGTTGTGCTTTATCGATGCCATCATGAATTCCCACACCACGGTGTAATTTAATACACAAACTTGAATCAGAAGATGTTACCCTTTCCTCATTCCCTGCATAGTTGAGCATTTTTTCAACATGACAATGAGATATGCATTCTCCCAAGGTCCTTCTGTGGACATGTATTGCACTCAATCTTAACACTCGAGCACCTGTGGGGAATTCTGTAGAGACGAGTTGAGCAACACTCCCTATTAAAGATCAGAACATTTACAGAGCTTATCATCCAGTTAAACAGGATAGATGTGACAATTTGTCATTAACTTATACTGCTCTGACCCTTCTTGGCACAGAGTGAACATTTAAAATTATGGAGGGCATACTAAGTGCTAGAATATTATACATTTGTTGAATTAAATCTAGGGTGTACTCATTTCTGCAATCCTTAATTTAAACAAAATTGGCTAATTTACTTATTTTATGGCTATTAATTACATATTTCTCAGTTTTTATTATGTATATGTTTAATACATTTTAGTATAATATATATATGCAATGGTTCTCTGTATAAAAAAAAAAAATAAAAAAAAAAACGAACCGTACCGTTCTCCACTTACAGTTCAGCACGCACTTGCACTGCGGTCCATCTCGAATGACGACGCATCTATAGGCTAATATGGTTTGTGTTTAAAATAGCAATGTGGAAAACAGACAGACAGAGTTCTGATAAAGTATGTTTCAGTCGATGAATGCGCATTCTGGCTTCTAAAAATGTTACAACAACGATAATCAGAAAGCGTGGACAAAACAGTCACTCTTTGTAAACTCTGTTCAATGCGAGGTATGCTCTAATGTCCTGTCATTTACGCTGTCATCACCCGGGTGTTGATAGCGCGTGAGCACAGGTGAGACCTGAACAGTGCACGTTGCGGTCTGTGTTTAAACTAAACTCATTTAAGTTTTGCTAATTCAAACATTCAAGAGCAAAACGCAAAAGAGAACTGGCGCGCTGTGAGAAGATTTGTGTGCGCTCGTCTGAAGCGTGCACGCGCTTATTTCAGACAGCGCGCAAATACAGTTCTCTTTCAAGTCTTGCGCTTCAGCAGACAAATTCATACAAAAATGATGTCAACATGGCCATCTTGGCGAGTATCCTAACAAACAGTCTGTTATGTCTTAAGTGAACGTATAATAGTCGAGAAAGACAACACGTGTAACAGTATATATGTACTGGATCGTGCATGTCTTATAGGGAAAAAAATATTCCTGCTGCCTGTGTTTTTAATGTTAAATCAAACAACAAATGACAAAGAAATCACTCACTACTCTTGACAATAGCTTTTGTAACTAAATAATGATTAATATTTATTTAATTTATACAGTGAAGATAATATGCAATGTTATTTTATATTTGATTACTTTATCCATTTTCTGTACCTGAAAACTACTGTTAGATACCTGAAAAATCTGAAAAGCACCATTCATTTATTTGAATATTTGCTGTATTGTTTTTATTTGCGATGTTGCTTGTAGTTTGATCATTTGTTCTTATTTTTCTTTATTTTATTGACAGTAGTCCTATTTTCCCAGAACATAGCACATACCGAACCGTGCTGAAACCGTGACCCTAAAACCGTGAATACGAACTGAACCGTGAGCATTTTGAACAGTTGCACCCTTAATATAAATTATATATTTATAATTTTGCAGCTAAAAGAAGACATCTAAAAGTAGTCAGTTGATCAAAAGCCTCATGGCAGCTCAGCCTGAGCCTCATTCACAGTGAAAGCAGGGAGGTCTCAAGGAAGCACTGGTCCTGATAGACACCCAGAGAGAGGGGGATCAGCTCTGCGTCACGCTGCCCACCCCCCACTAATCATCACATGAAACACAGGGCCTGGAGGAGAGATCTCAGCTCAGGCTTATTGTTCAGGACCTCATTTATTCTCACTGCAACGTTATTCCAAACTCATCTTCCAGAACATAAGGTTAAAGATGATGAGGCCGCGGCGGCTATGCCATTAGGTCAATGCATCAGACCATTTTCAGACTAAATTATTTAGTTATCTGGCGGTGCCTTTTTTCGAACACTGGCAACCAGCGGCAGATGGTCTCTCGAACAAGCCGGGCATTCAAAAACACGCGTAACGGCTCTGCCAAAAGCACCTCCACCCCAGATACCACAGGACGGTATTACCACTAATTAGGAGCGGCTTTTGTTTCTGGATGAGCCACCTCTCCAAACCCACAGCCTGACAGTCTTTAAGAGGCTGTAGTCTGAATAACACCCTCTTTGTTACTCCACCTCTCCATTTAAGGCAACTCGTCTCAAATATAAATATAAATTCTCCAGTCCTATTTCCATTGCAAGCCACACAAAACACTGTTGTTTAAAGAGGATGAAAAAAGTCCTGAGAGCTCCTACGATGTCAAATCTTTGTCATCCTTGACATCTTTGAGAAGACAGGATGCTCAAATGTTTGGAGGAATATCAAATCACAGCTCTCTATACTACTGATGCAGTACACAGTCCAAATGAGCAGCACTGTAAAAATGATTTGAGATTGTTTCCTTGCCTTGGAGCAGCAGGCAGGAGGGGAAGTGACTGGAGGGTAATGAAAACGCTGCTGAAACAAGCAGGATCAGAGCTTCCCTCTTCTCTCTGGACAGCTCATAAAACATGCATTGACTAGAACTATTACCATTCTGCCGTTTTAGTGCGGCGCGCAGCTCCCAGGAAGAGTGCACACTTATCAACCTACATACACACCAGACCTGCTGCTTTTTATTTTAAACATATAGTGATGTAAAAGAGCAGCTGTTTAGGGGGGGGAAAAAAAAGTGTTTACCAGAGGGAGGCACCTAAACAATAGGCTGCCGCTGCTCTCTGGGTTCAGGGTTGTGTTTAAAGCAGTGTACAGTGGCAGGCGGGAGATTAACTCGTAACGCATTCATGTGTGAAATGGAGACTTTATCCCTAACTGATAGTGTTGCGAGGCTTCCAGAAAACACAAGCCTGATGATTTTTCATCATTTCGGAAAAACAGCCGTAATATATTAGATTACCGCTCGCAGCCTCTTGATACGTTCG
This sequence comes from Chanodichthys erythropterus, assembly GCF_024489055.1. Taxonomy (NCBI): domain Eukaryota; kingdom Metazoa; phylum Chordata; class Actinopteri; order Cypriniformes; family Xenocyprididae; genus Chanodichthys; species Chanodichthys erythropterus. The sequence continues at coordinate 24,906,361 of NC_090240.1, forward strand.
CACAATGCATACTCTTAAAACACCCCGGTGTTTTACAACAAAGCACGGTGGGAGGTGGGTGAGGAGTGCGGGGGTCTGCCGTTCATGCAACGTGGCTTTTCTAGTCGAGCAAGCACATCTGAAGTCAAACCGTTTCACAGAGGCACCAGGTTATAGTTTATTGTAAAAGCTGATGGATAGCTTAAAGCACACTGTAAAAATTTACATGATTTGTTATCACAACATTTTTTCTTGTGTCAAATCAATTAATGTAGTTCAAATAACATAATACTTTAAGTTTCTCTTGATTAAATCAATTGCCTTCATTGTATTAACTCAATTTTAAAGGGAACCAGGTAACTTACTTTAAGTTACACCCACCCACCCCACACACAAACACACACCAAAATTATTTCCATTGTTCGGACAAAAAACAATAATACTGAAACATTTCAGAGTACCTTCTTCCATGTTCCAAGAAAGAAAGTTAGTCACAGGTTTTTTGTGTGAACTATCCCTTTAACTAGCCTGAGAAAAAAAATAAAAGCCCAAAATTGCCTTTATTAGAGCTGGAAGTAAAAAACACTGTTACAATTTTCCAAATTAGAGAACAGGAATTCCTGCCACTTCTTTACACAGAGCCTCCATTTCCCAAGAGAGCTGAATCAGACAGTATAAAGGCTCTGGAAATAGTGCATTTTACAGGTTTTAACAGTGTGCAATGATCACAGTATTATTCGGCGACACATTCACAGGCTTTGCGCTCTTTAGTGAGCATTACAATTCCTTCCACAGCACGGCAAGGAATGAACCTCGGGGGGAAGGTTTGTGCGGGTCCAAGTTAAAATAGCTTGCAAATGCATGAGTAAGCTCATAAACAGAGCAAGCATGTTCAGCACAGAGCCACATTCATCCAAGTGTATACACATGTGTCAATCTAAATGAGTAGTCCATTGACTGCTGAGTAACTGTATTTTCCTCTAAACTGCATACTGGGCAGAGCTAATAAAAAGCTAGGCTGAAATGAAATGTGGCCTGACCTTTTCCGATCTTTCTTTCAGCCGCTCCTTTACGCAGATGTCCAGTTCCCCTAATGTATCAAGCTGTTAAACAGACTGCCTTCTACTTTGCCCCCGTATGATGGAGAACACAGCGACAACGAGACATGCAAAAACTAGGTAATCCCATTCAAAAGGACTTTTTCCTCAATTATTAGTAAAGCCTTACACAGCCATTTTTGTTTGCATTTTGTCGGGTTATCTTCTGGGGAAAGAAAAAAAAACAAAAAAACAACGCACAATTTGATGAAGATTTACTCTGTTACCAAGAGGAACATCTTAATGAGCTGTTCAGCTAAGATAACACATCTCTCCGTGGGGCCATCGCATGCTGTACATCCCTAACCCTCTGCAGCAACAGCAGATCAAAAATTCAATAATGAATGTGGAATTGCTGCAATTAATGTCTATGAGAATCCAAGCGGTATGAAAAAAATACATCAGTAACCTGATTAATTTTATATAGAAATAATCTGTGATCAGCATTACCAAGTGAGCCCAAAAACAAATTAGATTTGAAGCTAAGAGCCCCATTGATCAGCAGTCATCTAAACCGACCATGAAAAGGGGCCGGTAATCCAATCCAGCCGTTCGGAAGTGCCTGAGAGAGTTGCATCTCTACAATGGAAACATTCTGTCCACAATGTAATCCATTGTGTTCATTCAGCAAGCGTTTTGGAACCTGTTCGATTACACTAAAATGGCCCAAATCATCGCAAGTATAAACAACGAGGGGAGGATCGTTTTTCAACTTGGCAATGGCTGCGCCACTCGACTTCCAATGACATTTGACTGACCCATAGAAATAGTGACGCACAACTGTCAAAACACTGCCGCTCTCCAGAACATTCCTCACAATCTCCGTACAATTCCATGACTCAGGCAATAACTAGTTTTATTTCATACAAGTGAATATTTAATGGTATCCAGAGTTACTTTAGTAGATCCCTAGTGGCCTGTGCTTCGGTTGCAAAACAAAAAACTACGCTCAGTAAAAGCAGATGCCAACAACTATAATCATTAACTATTCTAGCCACTGGGAGTGTGAAAAGCACAAGATTATATATTCACTACTGTGAAACACTCAAGACTGTGAGCTTTGTCAATTGACAAATTGTTAAAGGAATCAGACAAATATTAATATAATCTTACAAGACTTCCCTTCTAGCCGCAAGACTCTCCACAGCCATTTTACAAGCCAGTGCCAACTTCCCTTTGAATATACAAGGCGATTCTTAGAAAGACAAACACGTGAATGAATCAACAGCACGTACACTAATAACCTTGGGCTATCTAACCATTCCATTGCTTTATGGAACTGTATAACGTATAAATAGCAGATCCATTTCTACCCAGTCTGTTAGGGCTCTATTTCAGCTTCCCTGTCATTAAATATTTATCCTTGCGGAGTGGCGGATTGTACAGAGGTGATAAGCACTTAGGAATCCAAATTTTTCAACCCCCCCCCCACCCACTTCCCATGTCTGTAACCCTTTACTTTCCCCCTACATGCAACAGAGACTTTTATTCAAACAGATTATCTACAAGCGCCCCTTTTAATCGGCACAGGACAGAACTGAAACAGTGCCCATATTCCCAAAGGAAAGGCGGTCTGCTGGTTTTATCAGGAGAGAAATCTTTTTTTAAATACCAAAGGGATGAAATAACTTGATTTGAGGAAGATCCCTTCCTTTGTAGAGACAGTTAAAGGGGACGGGGCAGGGGAATTTCAGTATTTCATAGCTCTTTCTATTCCTGACACAGAAAATTAACACCCAAGCTAAAACAAAAGAGACATTGCTTTGCCAAATATGGAATCAGTGGTTATAGCAATTCAAACATAAATTTAAGCAGCACCTCTGCTTGTTGCGGCTGCTTGTGTGAGTGTTTGGCTCGGGTTGAATTTGGCATCTTACAGCATATAATGATGAAAAGATTTCATGCCTCAGCTTTGTGGGTGGTTGCTGTTGGGTGTGAATGCATCTCTAGTGGACCCTGCATGCTTCAAAAGCTTCTTGGGCCGACCTACGGTACTTCACAGGTATTCTTGGACGGACAACAAAAACATCTTTTTAAAGGCTCAATAGGGAATGGCCTGCCAGAGGAATGGCAGTTCAAATAGGACAGGCTAAATTCCAAAGGCAGCCTCTACATATGGGCTGGGAGCTCTCCACAAGACAAGAACAGAGATCTAAAACGTTTAGTGAATACCCACATTTGTACAGAGCCAACTGCACTTCATCCACACAGAGGACAGAAAAATACATTTTCAAATATATATAACTCATACAATTATTGGTAGCACTTTTATTTACAGTTCTGTTCCGCCTGTACATACATACCATGTATTTATTATAAGCTATGTTCTAAACGTAAACTTAAGACATGTATTTACCTTATATTACAAGTACTTTCTTGGGTAAGTACACCACAATTCAAAACAAAAATCAAGCAGCAAAAACTGTTTTCAACATTTATAATAACATTTCTATATTATATATATATGAGAGAGAGAGAGAGAGAGAGAGAGAGAGAGAGAGAGAGAGAGAGAGAGAGAGAGAGAGAGAGAGAGAGAGAGAGAGAGAGAGAGAGAGAGAGAGAGAGAGAGAGAGAGAGAGAGAGAGAGAGAGAGAGAGAGAGAGAGAGAGAGAGAAACGCACACACAATTATAAACATACATATACGATTTCTAAATACTTTACATGAATCATTCACAACTCCACCCTATTTCTCAGCACATCTCTTTGTATGATTAACAGTTACTGCACTTAGTAGTTTTAGAACACACACGTAAACACTGCCTTACTTTCATATTGTCTGTGTTAATACAAAAGAATAACTGTAGTTTACTGTAGAGCAGCCCGACCAGTGTAATCTAGTTTTAAAATGAATGGCGAGAGCAGTGTGTTTAACTGATGTATCACACAGATGACTAACGCTTGTCTGACGGTGAACCGCACCGTGACCCTGCGGCAGCCATGATTCTGCATGATCCCCTGTGGGATCTGACATGCAGAGACACATACACATTTCTTCCACTACAGTAAATACAATAGAATCTAATGGCGAATGAATACACTGTCTTAATGATTCACATAAACACAACCAATCGAGATCTGATATGGAAAAGATAGTTTCAAATGTCTCTAAATGGATGCAATCACCGTCCTATCCCTGATAGAAACTAGTGCTATCAAGTGGGAATGCAAATATTCAATAGCTCTGCTTAATGGCGAATGGAGTGGGATTGTGGTGTATTGCCACAATAGAGTATAATTTCCCTCCCGCTCTGATGGAGCCACTTCACTCTGATGAAGAACAGGAGCATTGAGCTGATTCTATGACCACAGTTTGTGTTTCCACCCCCCTGCACTCCTTTTTGTCCTCCCAATGACACACAGCCCAACAAGCTTGTCATTTTCAAACGTTACCATTCAGGTCTCATCGATTTATTGTAATCAAAGATGATGTGAAAGGCTACGACAAACACGCGGCTTGCTCCGACAAGGGTAAACAAACAGCAAAGGTCCCAGTGTACAGCGAGGTTTTAACCTCGATCTGAAATCCCCCGTTCATTAATGCGCCGTTAACAGCCGGTTACGGCCAGTGAAACCGCGGTAGCAAAATCAATTACCTCAGCAAGTATTGATATGTCTCGCGGCCTGTTTACAATTTAATCTCTAACTTGTCAGAGCCATTATTTTCCTAATCACAACTCCAGCTCTTCTGCGCCTTTGTCTCTGGCTCATGTTTAAGGGAACAAAAAGGTCATAAGCTTGAGCGCTCCCCAGGGCACAGCCTGCCACTGCTGTAATTATTCCTGAGCAAGAGATGACAAATGAAGTGGATCAAATCAAAGGTGTCAGTAGCTCTTATGACACCAGCCCAGTCACACAGGTTAAAAACGGAGGTCAAGCTAAAAGGAAAAATTAGTTAATGCCGCCCTGCAATAATTATGTGCGAAGCCTCTTAAAGTGACAAACACTTCATAATCCCTCACTAGGATTAATGTGTAGAAAATCCATACCTATTGATGGGGCATTCAACTGCAAGAGATAAATAAACAAACAAACAAACAAAAAAAACTCCCAGTGACGTGTCCATTACTCAAATTGCATCCAATCACAATAGCGGCAGAAAATATCCTCAGGAGCCAATGCTAAACTAGCTAAAACGATCAACGAGGATATCATCAGCAAACTCACCATTTGTATCTTGGCCAGTAATCATTGAGGAATGGAGGCTTTATGCATTATTTACTGGCTAATGTATAATTCAGAGCCAACAGCAGATTTAATGCATAAATAAAGCTGTGATACACCTGCTTTAAATGTTTACTCACCAAAATAAGATCTGAAAGTACAAGCACGTCACACGGTGCCTTTGAAAGTTTCAAACATGTCACTCGTTTCTTTTTTTCATCTTGGGTGACTAAAAGTCAAAATGGTTTGCAGGTGGCAAGACCCACAACCCGCTTTGTTCACCTTCTAGAAACATAAACGGAGATCAAAATGAGACACTCAGATGTCTAAGCACAAGATCTCAGTTACTTAATTTAAAACACAGGTCTGCAGGAGTGTTTGTCTTTCAGCAAACGCAAACACTGTAATGAGAAGTGAAGGGCGTCTATGTTCAAGTTACTCATTTCCATTGATGATTCTTTCATATGATAATATTGTGGCAGAAAAGAGGCTATTTTGAAAATAATTCAATTTGTTTACTGCTCCTTTAGCAGCTGTTTTCAAAATGTAATGAATCATTGCAGATTTGAGAGGAAAGGTTAGCAAACAATACATTATAAATAGAAAACAAGCACTAGAAATTCTTGTAAAAAGGTTAATTAGGCTGCTTCAGGGAACCGATCTTTTGACGTCAAACAAGTCAGTCACAATTCCCTACAGGCCATGCACAATTGACCCCTGTGCTGAGGCTGGCCTACTTAAAAGACGGTGATAAAGACAGACAATATTCCAACAGCATCTAAAACACCTTGTGGATTAATCAAATCAAAAACATGCCCAACATGATCAAAGCTGAATTTTTAGCATAGTTTCTTTAAAAACACACACACACAAAAAAAAAAACCCACCTCGGCCATCCTGTTAGCAATGTTTAGCAGTGGAACATTCAAAAAGGTTTTGAAATGTTGAGACAAACAATGTCCAACAAAACCCGTCCGTATCACTGAAATACCACATTTTTTTCTGTGTGTGGTCAATGAAATAAGACCACATGATTGTCATCATATGGTCTTTCATTACAGGCATAAAACTTCATTCTTAACCTTTTCCCTCATGCACTCATATTTCTCTAGATGAGGTAATTATTTTTGCAGCCGCAAACGTTTCTGGACATAGCCTGCATTCAACTACTTGATAATGAAACTATTTATACACTAACGGGATGAGTCAAGGAGTGAAAGACTAGAGTGCTGTTTTCTTCTGCCAGCAGTAAGATTGCACTAAAGGTTTATTTGATTTCACAAAGATATAGCTCGATTCATCAAAGCTATCATTATTCAACAACAGCAGCTCTGGCTTATACAGAACAATATGCATATTGTGCCACACAAAGACAACTCATCACCTGGAGAAAAAAAAAATAACCAAAACAAATCCCTTGCCCGGGAACAGCCGATGTAGCTGAAAAGTAATCAGCAATCTGCCTCAAAATTAATGATTAGTCCATTATTAAATGAAATGCTTTTAAATGAACAATTCTTCTAAAGAAATCAACACACTTGACACCTTAACAACAGAGCCTTAGTTTGCCTATAGTTTTTAAGATGCACTCTAAAAATGCTGGGTTAAAAATGGATAAACCCAGCAGTTGTTAAATATTAAACGTTTAATAAATAATTAAATAAACATTTATTAAATTGCTTAAGAAAATGTTCACCTTTTAATCATTTTTGTTGCCTCTAGTAATTATGTCTGATTTTTAATTTCCAACCTATTTTGGGATCATTTTAAGTCAGCCATATAGTATTTTTTAAACAATAGATTGAGTTAAATAAAAGTTAAATAAAACTGTCCAGCAGGTTGGTCAAACATTTAACCCAAATGCTGGGTTTGTTCATTTTTAACCCAACTTGGGTTGTTTTTGACCTAGCTTTTTTTTCCTTTTCTTTTTTTTTTTTTTATTTTAGAGTGTAGATTTGGTTCAGCTGGGCCTTACTAACAAGTGTAGTGTGACTATAATGTAGTGATCTTGAGTGCTTGTCCACCAACCACAATTAAATCACAGTATGGAGATAGAATTTAATTTCTGACTTTTAAACTATGATAATTTTGTATTTTTGAGCTGCCTAAGGTCATTCTGCTTCCTACTGTGTTTCATGTAAGAAAGATAACAAGTAGGAATGGCATGCCATGAAAATGAGTAAAACAATGAAAGAATTCACATAGCAAAAATATGAGGATATTTATGAATCGTTGCAGGACAGACAGTCATAGATTGTGCTCCATTCCAGCAGTCTAAGAAATTTATATCCTTTCTAAGCGAGAAATGCTTCAACTCCACGCATACTTTTCAAGATAAAAACACTTGAGTGAGGACTGCATTTTTATAATATGTTTATCACCACAGAGAGTGTTTCTCTACAAGGACAAGGACAGAGTGAATACTAGTAAGGGTGCGCGGGCGTAAAAAGCATAAAAGACTCCATCTGACATCCCTAACGGAGCAGGAAAACAGTGGGGCCTATGGGACCCCCAACCTCACTTTATGACCATGTGCTGAATTAACAGGTCCAGATGTCCCCTCTCACTTAGCATGTGCGAGACATCTCGAGCAAAGGGCTCAGCTGCTTTAGGGCTTATTAAAAAAATATCAATTTCAATTATACCCATTAACTTCTCGCGCTCCTCAGGTTTACATTTATTTGACATCAACAAGGCTGATTCCCGCCCAAGATGTATGCTTAACGCATAAATCGACCAATCCAAGTTTATCAGGTTAAGTTCAACCACCACCTTCTGGAATAACAACAAATAAGACAAAGAGAGCGTCGCTGAAACACCATACCAGGTACCCGTGAAGCCTGAGGAATGAGTCAAACAAAGACGAGCCTCTTACCAGACAGATATCAATCTGCTCTTAATACTTGCTGCTGCAGAAGCATTCAGACGACTCAGCTGCTTGGGCTGTTTATAGTTTGACAGTGTCAGGTCTCTTTGTCACTAGGGCTATGAGCAGGCGCCTGTGGTTACTGTATCTATTATCAAGGGGAAAGTGCCAACACATTCTTGTAAACAAAGGAGAGTCTACCTACAAGTTCCCAGAGACAAAGCCCAACCTGAAAACGCTCGAGGCAACCATTCCAAACAATCTGAGCTGTTCTCAGAACCAAACTTAAACGAATAAGCTTTCAGTCAATCAAGCATTTTGCTAAAGGTTTTCCCGCGACGCAATGCAAAACATGACGTTAATTACCCCTGCCCTTTCTCCAATTCATCAAGCATAACATTGCATAGCTCGGCCTGCGTTACGGATGCGGCTCCATTGAGGCCTCTCTCGGCAGACGGAGCAGAAATGTGCGACGTAACACCAGCCAATTCCATCATGCAAGCAGATTAAATAACATGCCTACCCAAGCCCCGTCAAACATTCAGCAGCCACCACACGCCAACTGATCCGCTACAACACACTCTATGAAGAAACCCCTCCGTCAGCCCTGCCACACAGCCTTTGATCCGAGTATCGCCCGTTTGATGCTTTTAAGGTGGAGGATAACAGAATGCATCTCTGCGATGTGAGTAATTTAATTAAACATATAAGGACGAACACTATCTTTTTTGCAGGGAAAACACACAGGCTAAATGTCATTGTGCGCTTAGGCATTAAACATTTAGTAGCCATTCTCGGCTGCTCAAGCAAAGAGGCAAGCAGTTGTTAAGGGAGAAGGATGACACAGTTAATCATACACCCACACACTGCAAATGAAGGCCCAGCTCTAAGATGTATAATAACGGACATGAAAACATACAACATTCACCAATCGTTTAAAAAGAGCAAGAGAGCTCAGTCATTGAGCACATTTACATACACACCGATACGCTGATTACTCCCCAAAAAAAATCTGCTTAATTAATCAGCTGAATTAACATGTTTTCCCAGCTTACATGCAAACCAATAAGCCAGCAATGCCAAAAGCAGGTTATTCCCCAGTAGTGACGTCAAAACCTAATCATTTGTGTATCTGACTTACCAAGTATTCCATTTGTTATGAGAGATGTGATGTTAAATATGTAAGCAGTACAAGCAGAAAGAGTCTGAATTTGCGATATATTTCTTCCTCTCCTACTGCGAAACAGTCGCTCTGTCTGGATTCGCTTGCATTCTCAGTAAGGATGCTTTGTTAAAATCACACTCTTTGTCTTTCTCACTTCAATAATGTGTACCGTGTAAAGCCGGGTGAAATCTATAAGTGGCAAAAATTAGGGCTACACGATTAATAGAAATTAAACCGCACACGATTTGGCAATTGGCTGCGGTTTTTTTTATTTATTTTTTTTTATGCGCGGCTTGTCAGTGAAGCATGACAAAATGCTTCTCAATCTGAAAGCCAGAGGGCGCTCTTGCGCAGAAACTCCAAATATGTCCCTAAGGGCATCATACTATCCCTGTAGCTGAATAAACAGAAGATTGAAACGATTTGATAGATTGTTCTTCAAGCCTTCTCGGATATTTTCATTATAATTAAGTATATTTATAATGCAATGCTAATTGAAATAGCCTTTATCAATGTATAGAATACTATGAAATAATTTGTTGTGTGCTGCCTTCTGTGTAAGAAGCCACATCATCTCACAGACGGATGTTATTTTAAACACTCGACTGACATTATGAAGTGAGTTTGGAGTAAAAACATGTTATTAAACATTGTCTTTTGTTGGAAAAAATGTTCATAAATGCTTCTCACTTTTGGAAATGTTTGACGTGTGTTGCTTTTTCAAATGCTCGATATAAGAGACTCAAACTCGCAGTGCTTTCAGATGGAGCAGCATTTACTACTGATCACAGAGCTGTGCTTAACGGATAAGCTGCGCATAAAATAAATAAAAATAAATCGCAGCCTTTGCCATTTCATAATCGCATTAAGCCAAAAGGTTTAAGTGTGATTTCTGGTCCATTTCGATTAATCGTGCAGTCCTTGCAAAAATCTAGCTGTGTTGATCAGTTTATGCCATTTGTGACCTAACTCTTATAAAGGAAAACAGGTTCATGTGTTTACATGACCACATGCAATGTCAGCTTATAAAGCATAACTGGGCTATGGATAGTTTTTTTTTTCCCCTAACCGACAACTGACACCCCCAACTTTGCTTGAAGTTTATATTGTAAATAGTTACTTTTATTTGCATTCTTGTTCTGCACTAAATACCATTAAATTTAAAAGAGAACCTGTGTGTAAACACACTCATCGACTAGAGATGACAAGGAAACACAATGCTACCTAATTAGCAGTATTCGAAACTAAACCATTATTTTTAAAAAAGGGCGTATGAGTGCTACAAATACATACTGGCTGCTTTCAAATATTAAACTTGCCATCCGTGTATTTTAAAGTAATCTAGCTCAAACAGGTTTCCCTGAGTGTAACAAAAGACAATGAAAACATTCTGTTCCTTGATGTAGTCTTTAGTTCCTCTGCAGGAGACGCTTCACTAAATGTTTGATTTCTTTCACCTCAGGCTACCCTCAAAGCCATGGCATGTGTAACGGGAGTTTATAAAAGCTTTTCTTCTCTCTCTCGCTCTCCATTTTCTATGAACCAAAGGATAAGGACAGATACTCTGTACATAGTTGTTATGATTACAGATTACTGATGTCTATATGTCTCCAGACTGGACAGTTCCATCTTTTAGCAACGTTTAATCCTAATCGTTGTGTTTTCGGTGCGACCACGAGTCTCTGATGTTGGATTTCTAATTTTGGTTAATCTACAAAACAACTAGTACAGTGTGACTGACCACCTTTAAGCTTTAGATACACCATTTACAATGTTGTTGCACAACTGGGGAGAAAAAACATCCAAGTGTGGGGGGATGATCACTATTTGGCCACAAAAGAGCAGGCCCTTCTCAGCACAAATAGCTACATCTCTTACATATGCAAAGTGAGGAAAAACGTGGCATGGCTTTTAAAGCTAACACTAGCTGAACTGAACATAGTCACATGAAATTCAAGTACAACCAATACTCCAAAGAGGATATACAAGATGCTTCCACCACATGCACAGCATGGAGAACAAGATCAGATAAGGCAAGCTGTGAAAGAAAGTCTTTTGTGAAACAAGACTTTTCAACCCACACACTTAAAAATAAAGATCTATGGCATCTATGGTTATCCAACATTACACAGAACATTTCCATTGTTCAAAACATTCTTCATAGTGGGAAAAGGTTTTTAGATTATTAAAATGTTTCTCACATCAAAGAAAAAAAAAAACTGTTCTTTTAAAAGAAGTGATCACTGAAAGGTTCTTTAGAGAACACAAAATGTTTTTTCAATGGCGTCGCTGTGAAACCATACTTTTGAAACCATTATTTTTAAGAATGCACCCCCTCTTTACCACCAACACACTACTACAAGCTTGGGAGGACCATAACCAGCCATATTTGTTCCCATGACGGGCCACGGTTCATGAGTTTCAATTTAACAAAGGGAAGTTAGGCAGACTTGGCTGTCCCATAGCAGACTCCAACTGGTCAGGCAGGTCTACCAAAAGCTCTCCTCCCCTGCTCCCAGGGTTTTCAGTAAACAAAAGGTCCCTTCCAACATGTGAAGGAAAGCACAGGATTGGGGTCATAGAAAATGCACTGTTATGATGCTGTTTGATACTAAACACTGAGATAAACAACATGCTTAATGTATTGAAGATCCTCAGCACCTCTCCAACTCTAAATGCACCATTTATGCTGCTACCAGAGCATTAATAATTCACTTAATGCTTGAGCTCCTCACTTAATAAAATGGAAACAAACAGAAGAACTACACAGAAGAGGCAACTTAGAAGGCTGAAACTTGATAGACTACTTAGTAGAAAGTCATAAAACATCCTAAAAAGATTACACACTGCTTGTCTCTTTCAACAGCGAGAGCAAAAGTGAAACATGCAATAAAAAAAAAAAAAACAGGCTGCTGCTTTCAACTTCTGAGCCTGTAGCAATTGCCAACATTCCATCTCTATCCCCCCCATTTACCTTCCCACCCACTCAAGACCTCTAAACTCCCTCTGTCTTCTTTCTTTTTGTACACAGCCAATGTCGCCAAGGCATTACTCACCCGCCAGTATGATGATCTAAGTTCCTATCGGGCTGCTGCAAACAACTTCAAACACAATTCCACGTCTGTTCGTTGAAAATGACCCTGCCGAACTTCTCGGCCTGGGCCAAAATCCAAGAAGCCGAGGGCTGAGCACTATCACGCAGACACTTTATCCTGAGAGAGCCGCTGTCCATACAGAGGAGAAAAGGGGCAAATGCCTCAACAAAAGACGACCTCGCTTTACTAATTTATTCGCATTCGGACCGCCCGGGGACTCGTTTTCTGAACGTATGCGGTTCCCCCTCCTCCTTTTTCGCTGTGTAATAACTCCGAAAGCTTGAGTTTGTGGAGGGTAGGAAATCAGTGAGTTCGGCGTTTACAGACTCCGCTTCCTTTTTCACACACGCGCGCGCTCACACTCACGCGCTCCCTCGCTCTCTCCTCGCGCTTTCTTTCATATGCACACACAGCACGTTCGCTCTTTCTATCTCACTCTCTTTCTGTAGAACCCCCTCCTCCTCCTCTTCAGCTGTTCAACAGACGCATCCACATGGCTGACCTAGTCTTTCTTTATCCAGACACTAGTGAAGGAGAATTACCCCCCTCCCCTCCACTCCACCACACACATACACATACACATACACACCACTTCTAAAAAGCGAGCAAAACAAAAACACGGACTGGATTCTAATGATTAGCGGCAACAAATGATCGGACGGGAGTCGTGATTGATCGTAAACCGTGGGGATATGGTCGGTAAAGAAACTGCATCGGTAAGCAAGACGTTGAATCCAGATTCAAACGGCTGCTGTAAGGAATATTAATGTCCATGCTGACGACTCCACCTCCTGGAGCACTGATAACAACAAATAGATAATCAGAGAAAACACACGCCAGTCCTACCTTTCAAATAAGCCACAGATTCCGGCTATTGATTTTCAGTGTCCAATAATGAACGCCTGGTTTTTATTGCCGTGCTTCGCTGCCAAATGATTGAGACTGAGAACAAAACAACCAGTGAAAATTACACATACATTGTGCGTTGGTGCTCTCATTCTTATTTGCATATTCACATAATGAATTAATTACTCCGTTTCCCCCCCGCCTAACGTAGAAAAAACATGCATTCACAATTATGCATTTAAAAAGAAACGTGCATTCTTTGTTGCTGATTTTGTTTCCATGCAGAATCCAAGCAATTTGATCATTTGTTGTAGCAGAAATGTTATAAGGATTCCAGAGATTTTTTTTTTCCTTAAAAAAAAAAAAAAAAAAAGGATGTTAATCTTTGTATTCTTGCTGGTTTCAAACATTTGTGAAAACCATTTAAGTCTTTTTTTTAACAAAATGCAGCTTTTTATTAAAAATGTCAATGTGATATTAAAAATTAGTAACCTTGTATAAATAAATGTATAATATAATATAATATATACACATACAAATGACCTCACAGTCAAGAGGGTCGAAAGCTGTCCACTATGTTTTCTTGTCACAGGACAGAAAAATAACTTCCTGCATATTTTTTCACCCACTTAACCTACTCTCTCTCTCTCTCTCTCTCTCTCTCTCTAAACAGTTACACCAACAAGACAAGTGAATAAAATGACTTGTATTTCAGGAATTGAAAACATGTTCATAATAGCAGTATTTCTTTGTAAGAATCACAATGTTTATGTATATTTAAACTCAGTAGGCTACATAAATGAGCGACATCACTGACCTCATTTATGTTGTAGAATATCTCAATCTCAAAAAAAAAAAAAAAAAAAAAATACAATAAGAATAATTTTCTCTTCACCAACATTATATTTGCAGAGGCAGCTAAGATCAATAGGAAGTGAGTTTGGTGTACTGCGGGCCCTTTATTGTGCTGCAAACCATGTAGCCTGTCAGGTTTTCAAAAGGAGGAGGTGTCCCTAGTGATCCCAGTGCTGGCAAACGCTTTCCGGCTCCAGGGGAGCCAGAGACAGTGTGACTTCTGTTTCTCCTGACAATCCTTAGCTCTGCCATGCACCCACACGTACACACTTGCACACATACATACACACACACACACACACTCACTCACACCCCAGCAGGCTACCTCCTCCCCTCTTGGAAAGCGTTTGAGCTTCACATTCAGGCGTATTTATTACATTTACTCAAGTGCATCCATATTTATCTCCCCGAGCCGCCCTGATAGCACTTACAATGTGCCCAACAGGAAACCTGAGTCACTTGCTTATGCGAGATCCTCGCTGTGCACAGGGAAGATATTTAGAGAATGCAGTTTTCAAAGAGATACCAATCATTACTATCAGCCAATGGGAGATTAGCTACTGGCTCATGAGAAAAATACACAACAATGCATTTGACATGGTGGTTCACAGTTAATTAGCGCTCAGAAATGAATCACGACGGAAGGTGTGTGTTCGCGAGCCGTGTGGGGAATGCCTGAACAATGTATAGATCTTGTTCATTCGAGGAATATTAAATCATCATTATATTATGTGCAGGCAAACATTTCATGTGGGTGACTGACGTTCACGATCGGCATGGTAAAGCAAATATGCATACGCATTTGATTGGTATTTCACAAAATGCACTCGGTAACATAATCAAATCCACCCTGATGGCTCTAATAAATTTTCAACTAATGCATGCAGTAAACTGCTGAGCATTCTGACAGATTTATTGAGCAGCGCGAAAAACAAGTAGGGCGTTCGGAAGGAATGTAAGCCGTTCGAGACTGAAAAGGGAACCAAAATTGTGAATGCTTTGCATTTCATGCACTCAGATGGCTGTTCCGCAGGCATTCGCAACAGCAGATGAGATCCCATTATCAGGCAGACGAGAACTCCACCTCCAGGATTTCACAGCTCCTCTGTTTATCACATGGCCCTGTCAAGTTGGGCACCATTAACCGATAATGAAAGGAGACAACCGGTGCAGTTACAAGCAAAGCATTCTGCATTCTACAGGCCTAAGCATGTATCTGGGAAGCTGACTATGTCTATTCAGTTCTTCTCTGCATTCAATACCCATCACAATGCCTCAGCTACTGTACCCTGACCCCTTCACACCACTGTATTATTGAAGGTTTTAGCTTGAGATGACAAGAATTAAAGAAATACTACAGGTCTCAAGCTCAATCTACAGCATTCGTGGAGTGATGCTGATAACCACAGAAAATAATTTGCCTTTTTTTTTTCTTTAAAAGGGTTACAGTGAGGCACATACATCAGAAGTGAATGGGGAAAAGCTGTAAATGCTAGAATACTCAATGTTTCAATAGTATCACTACAAGATGTAAACTATATTTGTGCTAACATGATTTTAGTGTGGAAACCATTAAAGTATTGGAAACAGTTTAAAGGGTTAGTTCGCCCCAAAAATTTAATTACCCTCATGTTTATCTTTGGAACACAAATTAAGAAATTAATAACTAGAATGGTTCAACTTTAACATTATGACGCAATGAGAATACTTTTTATGCACAAAAACAAAACAAAAATAACGACTTTATTCAACAATTTCTTCTCTACCCTGTCAGTCTCCTACGCAGTTGATGCAGTGCAGTGCTTCCGTGTTTATGTCTGAATGCCGGCTCAGTATTGGCCGACGCTGTTTACATCAGCATCTCACACACGTAAAGATATCGACTTACTACAGTGGTAGACCCTTAATGTTCTGACATAAAACATGGAAGCTCTGTAATGTGCCTTCAATGTAAACTGCATAGGAGAATGACAGGGGAAGAGAGGAAATTGTTGAATAATGTCAGTATTCTCGTCACTTCATAACACTGAGGTTGAACCACTGCAGTCACGTCGACTTTGTTAACAATGTCTTTACTACCTTTGTGGACCTTGAATGTGGTAATTGTGTTGCTTTCTATGGGAGATAAAAAATATTCATCAAAAAATATCTTAATTTGTGTTCTAAAGATGAACAAAGGTCTTACGGGTTTGGAACAACATGAGGGTGAGTAATTAATGACAGAAATTTCATTTTTGGGTGAACTAACCCTTTAAAGCTCAGAAAATACATTTTTTACAGAATGCTGTCAATTGAGCTTAACTTGTATTGAAACTGGAATATTCCTATAAGAATGAGTAGCTTGATAATATGCTAAACATGTTACATGTGACGATTAAAAGGAGGAAAAGATATAAAAGAGCTTTATTGTAAGTAATAAAGATTTCTCCTTACTGATTTGATGAATTTGAACAAAAGAATTAGATGTACATGAATGATTTATTATGCTTCCTCTTGCCTGATTGTCTTTCAATGAAGGTATTTGAAGACTTAAAATGCCCTGCCATACTAATAAGTCAGCCAGTAGCTGAGAAAAAAAAAAAAAAAAAAAAAAAAAAAAGACAAGAAAGAAAAGATGACATGGTTGAGTGAGCCAAGCTTTTGAGCGCCTTGGCAAGCCTGGGAGGCCCTGGCCCCTTAAGCACTCATATCTAGTAACTTCATTTAATGCATTCACCAGGGATCAGCAGACAAGCGGAAGGGAGACAGAAAAAAGAAAAAACATTCAAAGCAAACGTTCCCTGGTATAAGGTTCCGCAAGTTATCGAGCAGTAAAAACAGCATGAAGAAATTAAACATAATCTTTCACACCATTTCAGAGATAGACAGGATTTATTCCACTACTTATAAAAAAATGCGTTCTTCCCTGTGTCTTTGAGGAAATGATACTGCCTAAAACAGCCCATTTCAAAGTGATACAAAATAACAGTAGTCCAGAGTGCCTGAAAGTAAAGGTTGATCTCAGCAGCCGTTGCCTTTTCTTTTTCTCGCCCACTTTTTTCCAGCAGAGGTCATATTCACACTCTGATGCCTGCCATCGGGAACAAACACTCGTGCTTCCCTTCAACAGACACCAGCCACTTCCACCCCCATTTACTTTTCCTTCAGACACGCACACACTCTCCATCAGCTGACAGCCTCTCTCTACTAGCAGACGAAAATACCTTGACTTCAATTTTCCGGCTGCCATTTTAGCATTCTGCCACTTTCAGGATGAGACTATTTTACAAGTTTTGAGACTTGAGGGATGTACTTGTGGGGTGAAAACAAACAGAAATCACACAATGAATGTAACCAAACCCTCTTTGACTGTATAAAAAAAAAAAAAAGGACCTGAATTTAAATGCATTTTACATTATGTACTGCGTCATCTTATTGAACAATGACTCGAAAGGAAATGTAATGGGTTGGATTGTTGGATTGAGGTTTGGATCAGTTTAAAGTACGCCACATAAACATTTTCTTCTATCATCTCATCAAGGGATTCCAGAGTAATCTGTGCTTTATGACAAGCGCAAGATACTAAAACATTACAAGCTTCTGCTTTTAAACAGTAGTTAAAGAGATAACTGTCTTCCAACCCATTATTTAACATTATAAACAGCACAAGAAGAAAGCAAAAGTCTTTTGATGTGAGGCAGAAACGCTCAATTTCATCGTGGCAAGCCCTGCATAGTTATATTGTTTACTTTGCCATTCATTCATATTTGGCAGACTCACGAAACCTCAAACCCTGCGACACTTCGGCAAGGTTATTTATCGTATTGCCAAGCTACACAAACTCATAAAAATCCATCTTTCAAGGGACAGCTAGATTCAAAAACCATCACATTAAGAAAAAGCAACATAAGCATCCAGAATTCCAGATGTGTTGCTGTCACCCGGCAAACAAATTAGATCAGGGAATGTGAAGGGGAGGTCTATGTGTCTTTCTTCTCACGTAATTACACAGCGCAGAGCTCGCTGAGCGACGAGTGGCAAACCGCCCTGACAGGCTGACTAGTTTTCAGCTTCATGCGTAAACTCGTACTCAGATCTAAATGAGTGGTTACTTCTGAAAATAAACAAGCGTTTGGCCGGATTCATGCGCAAGCGTTTGCCGATTTTTAAATAGCTGTGAAGCTCCCGTGTGGACGCCTTGAATTTTCTCTTTGTTTGCCGGTGGTAAATAGTCCATCAGGGCAGCAACCCCTCCCTTCGACGCTCTGTCTAACTCTCTTGCTCAAGACAGAGGTATAAACACACACACACACACACACACTCAAGTCTCCCCAGGTGCTACTTCACTCACCCCCTGATTGTACATATATTAAGATCATTCACTAGGGCTGTCTCAGGGCAAGAGCTGGCATGTATTTGTCTAAGTTAACAAAAATGGCTTATTAAAATATTTAAAAGCTGGCATGAGAAGTAAGAGACTTGTTTTTATCCAATTAAATATAAATATATAAAATATAAACAAATATAAATATTTAAAAAAAAGTTACAATACTTTATTTAATTGAACATAATTAAATAAAAAGGTTAAAAAACCCACAATGTTACCAGAAGTTAAAAATGCTGATTTGTATCCACTTGAATATAAATAAAAATATAAATTATATATATATATATATATATATATAAAAATTTAAACAAATAAAAAAGGCACAAAAAATAATTATTTACAAATAAAATGTTTATTCAATTATATATAAATAAAAATATAAACTATACAAATGAATAAAATTTAAAAAAATCTCACAACTTTACAAAATGTTTTGAATTCATACATTAAATATAGATTTATATAAATAAATTTATATAAATATAAACACATTTATAAAAATTTATTTAAATATAAAAAAAAAAAAAAAAAAACACTTTCAAATTCACACTTGGCACCATTTCTAGGATGCCACTGATTCTAAAGGGTAAAACAAAAAGGAAGTGAATGGAGGATGTTGCTTTAAGCTCCTCTGTCCAGATCCATTAGATCAAGCCGCTAGTGTCTGCCATGTGAGAAGGCACGTTTACACGACTGGAGTCTCTCACTCTGCCACCCAATGGACAGTATGAGGAATCGCACCACAGTTTGTGTCTCAGGAAAAAAAGAAAAGAAAAAAAAAAAAAAAGACACAAAAATCTCACTGAGGTTATAAAAGTAGTAAAGTGCATTCATGTCATGCTTGAGTGTGGAGTTTGATGACTTTTACAGCAGTGGGGAATTCTGAAACTGCTGTTGGTGATTCATTGTTTACTTCTCACTCCAGACACCAGAGCCAAGTCGCTACCATCAGCCATACCCAAAACAGAACAAGATGGTTTGGGTGACTAATAAACCACATATAACTCTTACATATTGTGAGCTGCCACATAATGTACAGTGGACAGAAATTTTCAATAGATTGCGAAGTAATTAGCAGCGTAAACTGTCTGTAAGTTTGTAAATATTTGCTTGGAAATCAAAAAAGGAGAGGAAAGGGGAAAAAAAACCTAACATATTCCTCCGCTGTATTAACATCTTAAAGCTGAAGAGCTTAAAGCAAAGCATTAAGGCTATTGTCACACAGTAAATGCTCTCAGCAGTATCTCACACTGTTGTTTCAGCAGTCATCATGCCCTAGGCTGTGCTTACCAGCTGGAAAACCATTCAAATGCAGATGAGATCATACTCAATTGGAAAGGTGTGATTTTCGCACTTCTCTTGCCCCGTCCTAAGATCTCCCTGTCAGGTTTGCACCCTCCACGCGCCCTCGTAGCGCTCGTCACAGGAGAATGACAAGGAAGGATAACAAAATGGGCTCATCTTAGATGTAGTGTCCCAAAACGCTCACAGGAAGTACAGAGGGAGCATTGTTCTCCCTTTACATCAGGTACATTCGTCCAGATGGTGGAAAACAAACCCCACAATACCAGCTACACAAGCCTAGCTGAGTGAAACGGTGTCAGAGTCACTCCGCTGGGGCACTGAATCATCCTGAACGCTGACATCTTTCCAGCGATGCTCTCAACGCTGAAGTCAGCATGCATTTAGGGCAGTTGTGTGTGTGGGCTCATGAACGATTGTGAAAATCTCAAGCAAAGACATCATGACAGTTGTCTCCGTAGCCTGTCTTTGTGTCACAACAGATTTCTCACATATCTGCATGCTATCGGTTAGGAAATTATATGCAATGGGGCCTTCTTCAGCATAGATGTTAGCGAAGACATGGAGAAGTGGTCTTAAATTCAAAATAAGAGAGTTAAAGGGATAGTTCACTCTCAAATTAAAATTGTCATTATTTACTCTTCCTCATGTTGTTGTAAAACCTGTATGACTTTCTTCTGTGTACACAAAAGACATTTCAACTGTGTTTGTCCATAGAATTAAACTCTATGGGGGCCAAAACGTCAGTAAGATCCAATGCTTTTCTTTGTATGAAAAAAAAGAGACATATTTCTAAATATCTTTTTGTGTTCTTGCGAAGAAAGTCATACAGGTTTGCAATGAGAGGAGGACTATCCTTTTAAATTTACTGTTGTTTAAATTTTTTACAGTAATTTCAATATGATTCCACACAACTGTGAATTTCATGTGGGGGTGAAAGATTTCTCCACTTTAGATTTTGCATCGAGTCTGTCATGTGAACAACAGAAAGCTGCTTGGTTTGAATCTGACTTCTGTGTAAACTGTGCTTCATACATCGCTACACTAATACTGGCATTAAACAATTTTGCCCATAAATCTTGAACAAAATTTTGCTAATGTGACTGGCTACTTAAAGGTACAATATGTAACTTCTATATGTAACCTATCGATTAATAAACAAAACTGCATGCATTTTGTGGAAGAACATTGTTTTGGTTGTGCTTCAGAGCTGTGTGGATATAGTTCTTTCTCATATCTAAAAAAAAAAAAAGGATAAAGATTATCCTGCTGTTCATAAAACATTCAATACTAGGCTTAAGAGATATAACCAGTGTAGATGGAAAGGATTTCAAGCTGACAAGCTGAAGATGTTACTGTAGCTACACCCATTAATAGACACTGTACTTCCCTGAAAAAAAATTCCAGCACAGCTATAACAACCCATAATGACCCTTCACAATAGATAATTCTTTACAATGAACTCTGTTAGAGAGTTACATATGGCTATTTATCCATTCAATAAAATACTTTACCTGTTAAGAAATAAAAACACTATCTCCGTGTCACCTTCACAACATTTCAAATCCCTCAGTTCTCGATATCTCCGTAAAGCCGATCCAATGTTGATTTTCATTTTATTATGAGCTCCGTCACGTTCTCTTTTTGCCAGCAGACACTCCTCTATTTGGTGGAGGTTCAAGATTTAGCGTGCTCAATGTAGCATGTTGGTACCAAGTCAGTACTGAAATTTTAAAAATGTGATGATACAAGCATTTCCCCCTAGCATTTTGAGCGCTTCTTCAAAACCTCTGATAATGGCCATGTTTACGCGCTCAACAGATATGTCTGTGATTGGCTACAATGATCAATGCAAGGGAGTGTTTGAACGCACACGAAAGTGTTTGAAAGAGGGAGCGTTTGAAAGCAGCAGACAGACTCCTGCTTTCAAATATTCCCACTTTCAAAACATTTTCAAACGTTCCCGTTTGTATCTGTGTAAGTGCTCCGTGAAGAGCAACAACGTGTTTTTGAAGCATTGATCATGTAGCCAATCACAGAAATATCTGATGAGCGCGTGAACACAATGGCCAATCAGAGGTGCTCAAGAATCAGCGCTCAAAATGCTAGGGGGAAATGCTGGTATCATCACATTTTTAAAATTGGTCTTGGTACCGAAGTCATTACTTTTGACAATGACTATGTTAACATGTGCAATAATAATGTGGCTATTTCTCAAAGTAAGGTCTTAATCGCAGTAAGATTTACATGCAATTTTCATGACTGATTATTTGCTAATAAGTATGGTTATACCACACACATATGGTTATACGGAGCAGAGACTGCACAGCAAGTTGTGCTGAGAGAGCTAAGCAATTTGGTGAAGAGAAAACTTCAGAATCATGTCAATGAAGCTGTGTGACAACTAATCTTTTCCCTTAGCAACTTTTCTCTATTTACAGATACGATGAGACACGCACAGGGTAGTGACGCATGTACGCAATTTCCCGCGAAAACCATCCCGTCCAGTCTAAAATATAAACACTTATAATAGGCTTACCATTGTGAATTAGAGTAAGACAAAATCATGGTTTGGAGGAAGGAGTGTTGACTCCTTTTTGAAAAAAAAAAAAAAAAAAAAAAAAAAAAGTTATATAGTGTATCTTTAAAAAGGGAGGTGAATTTTTGTCATTTTGAAAGCTAGGGTATTTTATTTCATAATTCAACCTAGTATTTGAAGCATTTTGTTCCATTAAGTTGCCCATCCCTACAATGAAGGACAGTAAAAGCTAAAGAGGAGAAACAGAGAGAAAGAGAGGGAGGTGTAACGAAAAAAGGAAGACGTAGCCAGCAGAAAGCCAATTATCAAACTCATTAAGTAAGCCACTCTGGTGCTTTAAGAGGCAATGCCTTAATATCATTGCTGGATTTATTACCGTCATTTGCATCCTCTGATGCAGCCTGTCACATTTTCAACTAGCTAACAGGAGGGGTCACATCAAAACAATCACATGCATCACACATACTGAGTCGGCATGCGACGTGGGTGGCATTGAGAACGGACAGCAGTGGTACGGTTGTGTTTGTCATGCTAAACAGGGTGAGGTCAATCAAACATTAATACAAGGACACACATAAGTCACTGTTAGCATGAAGAGGTTTAAAGCAGTGATTCCCAACCAGGGTTACCACAGTGGGCACAGGTTCAAAGATTTTTCTTTAACCGATAAAACAGGCATTTGGCTCAATGTCTGATTCAAATGCGTATACACACACACACACACACACACACACACACACACACAGTGCAGTAAAAGAAGCAAGGGATGAAATGTAGAACTTTAAAATAAACATTTTAGGGTTGTCAAAACATTACACTAATTAAATTAATCTTGTAATTTAGTCTACTTGAATAAAGCAAAAGCGTAATATTTATGCTAAATGATATGTAGTACAATATGATTATAAATTCATTCATTCAACAAAAAACTAAACAAAACAGTATAATATGATTAAAAGGAGCATGTTTTTGGCTTGGTGTCAATGAAGAGGTGCTTGATCCCTGATGGGGCTCAAGAAAAATAGCGGTTGAGAAACACTGCTTTATAGCATGATGAGCAGATCGTATGTGGTAATTGAGTCAAACAAAGGGAAGTACTGGGAAGCATCATATAGGTATGCTATTGGCATCGAAGGTGGAAAACAAGATGATGTTAGAAAAAGGAACAGCTGGATTTACAGCTGTAATGCTGACTAACCTCGACTGCGTCTCCAAGGACCTGCAGCCCTCTTTACAGGCATTCACAGTACCACACTCTGGGGGAAGCGGGGAAGCAAAAAATAGACAAAAGAAAAGAAAGGAAGGAAATAAATCATGAATGCATGAGTGAGCAAGTGAATAAAAACAGGCATTAAATGAAGAAACAGCATCCAGCCATCGGGGCTTTATGCACACGAGGAAACAAACTGAAGATTAATGCGTCACCTGGAATTAACGCTGATGATTTATTTAAAAATGTCTACTGCTGTCATAAACAATGAGGGGAGGAAATGGAAGAAAAGAACAGCAAGCAAGTTAAGCAACGGCCGCTTTCACAGCCATTTGAATTGCGCTTTAGAAATGAATCCAAACATGAACTCCCTTTAGAGACTCGATTTGCCTCCCCCCTCTGCCACCTTAAAAACACACACACACACGCACCGATTTCTATCCCTCCTCCACGCGCCTTTAACTCCCATCCTGCTCCTTAAGCAGCTCTCCCTCCCAGCCAGAGCTGTGGAAATAAAAACATCAGGACCTTGCCTCACAGCACCTGTTCAAAAACATTGACATTTTACATTCAGCATTGTTGCTCGGTGGAGCATCCGAGCACTCGCAAGCCTTTCAGAGAGAAAACAGAAAGCAGCTGGAAGGGCTGATTTATGAGGACTGAAACACACTTACTTCTAATCCCAAACATTTCACAGAGGAGAGACAGTGTTCCCTTTATCTGTGCGAGTGTGTGTGTGCGTTTTGCTAAGGTAATATTTAGCAAGCCCTTGACCAAAAGTGGGAGGAAAACAACATTCGCCGGTTGCGTATGCTTTGGATTTATTGTGTGTCCGAGCATATGGTCTGCTTTGATTTAATACAGTTAAAAAAAAAAATAAAGCACTGTTTCCCCAACACACGCCCGTGACATGGCCGTTGGTCTGGTGAACAGTCTCTGAGCCTCTGGGACATCTGTTCCACAGAATTAGAGCATTTAGCCGGCTGCAATTACTACAGATAAAGGTTATTAACTCACAGGATTAGATCACTGTATTAAAACATTGGGCTTTTTTCCCTCATAAACAGCTGCATGCTCATGTCTGTCCATGTGTGTGTTTCTCTCTCAGTGCAGAAATAACCTATATTACTGGCTTACTTTCTTCTGTGGAAATATACAAAATAAATCAACAGGGTTCAAAACTGTTAGGTTACCAACATTCTTCAAAATATCTTCTTTTGTGTTCCACAGAAGAAAGAAAGTTTGACATGAGGGTGTATAAAAATGACAATTTTAATTTTTGGATGAACAAACCCCTTTTAAGCACCAACTGTGGCTATGTTACTACCATACTACAGTTGAAGTATGTAGTATGTATAATGTGCACAGTATGCACATTTTCAGTATGCATAGAATATCCAGATGACCTACTTTTGGCAAAAAGAACAGTGTACAGCAAAGCATATTGTGTGGAAAACTATATCCCATAATGCCTGTTCTTGACTTGACTATTTAAATCGGGTCATCACACGTTCAAAGCAATAGATGAACCAAAATTAATTACCAAATGTTAAGACATTTTTACGTCATATGACAACAGCATAGCATACTACTGTTTAATATCTAAAATCATGGAGCGATGCCTACTGTTTAACTTACTATTTGTTTAAAAAAAAAAACAGCAGTATAAGGTTATACTGTGCAGTATTCATTAAGTAGCGAGTTTGTATTCCATTCTGAACACAGCCTCTGTCTTCCTCCAGCCATCACTTGATATTGATCCACAGCAACATGGCGGTCGAACACAGCCATGCACACAGAAAATGGAAAATAACCTGACTGAGAGTGAGAGACTGAGGTAGAAAGGACACTTCAGCCTTGATTTGAGTGGGTCATCTTTTTATAAATTAATATTTCATCACTGATTAGCTGGTTTGTTTTTGTTCAGCCACAGTCATGGATTTTCATGGAAGGAGCAGAAAAAAAAAAAAAAAAAAGATTGACTCAAAAGGAAACAACATTCACATCAGATTTCCCTCTCCAATGTGATGTATTTAAAAACAGAATAATCAGTTTAAAATAATTCTTGAGTACAATGACGTATAAATTAAATGCAACACTTCAGCCAAAGGTGGTTTTACAATTTATTTATACCAAAATTCTCTGAATTGCATTTCATCATGAGGTCAAATGAGACCAAGAAGATTTATTAAAGGAAAAATTCACCCTTTCAAAACCGTATGACTTTCTTCAGTGCAATTTCAGTGCAATTACAATCAATAGACACTTAAAAAAAGGACATAAAGCCAACATTAAAGTTTCATAAGTCGTATGTCCATACGTTTGTGCTATATTCAAATTCTGATGCCATACGATAGCTTTGTGAGGAAATAACTGCAATTAAGTCATTATTTACTGATAATCTTCCACTCTAGAAAGCTGTTGAATGATTCATGATCATTCAGATGAGTTTTGTGAACTTGAATGATTCATTTCCGAATCAAACACTGCGTCATGGACACGCCAAGAAGAGCTGCGATGGACATCAATATTTTCAATGAATAACAACTGGTCTGTTTCTCACACAAAGCTAAATGACTTTAAAAGACTTAGAATGTAGCGTACAAGTCATATGGAGCACTTTTATTGTGCTTCTGAAGCTTTAAAGCTCCAATCTCTTGTTTATTTTATAATTGCAGTCTATAACATTTCTCCATTTGCGTTCAGAATGAAAGCATATACAGGTTTGGGACGTCATAAGGGTGAGTAAATGATGACAGAATTTTCATTTATGGGGGAACTACAAATTTAAATAGTCAGTAGAAATGCCTGAAAGCACTTTGATGAATTAAACCTCAACAGCTCAGTTCACTAAGTGCAGAGAGTCTGTGAATGACTGCAAATGGCTGAAAACAACTGACCTTTTTTCTTTTCTTTTTTTTTAAATCAGCTTCAATCTCATTATGCAACTCATCTCCCTTTTTCTCTCTAAACTGTCTTTTACTTCCTCTTCAGAATCAGCTTTAGAAATTCTTCACCTCCCAGCCTGCCGCGGCCCCTGCTTCTCTGGTTGATTTCAAACTCTACTGACAGCTCTCATGACTAAGGCTCTCATGTCAAACACCATTATATCAGCCATCCATTCATTCCCGTAACACTGCTTTAGCGACATTTTCAAGCACTTAGCAGTGCTGCAGTACTATCTATGCTACCTCTTATTTCAACCCAGCAGCCGCCAGAAAACGTACATTATTCAAAAATGCAATCTAGATTGTACTTTAAAAAAAGCTTAGCTTCGTTTTCCAGGCTGGTGGCTGGGATTATAGGTTTAAATGTTCCTGCTTTAACTAGATCAGTGTGATTTAATGCTAATGCTCTCGGACAAAAGCTGCTGGCGGCTTTTTTAGACCACAGCCAGTGGTCTCAGTTTGCCCACAGGTTGCAGAGCATCTTGGGGGGTTGTCAGCCCATTAGAAATTTAGAGTTTCAATGCTTGAGGGGAAAAAAAGTAACCCAGACAACAGCCATATAACCTTATATTAGAAAACAAGAATTTCCAATCCTCTGCACTAAGACGTGCGCTTCAGTCACCGTTGACCTGGGAGAATCTAACGGAAAGAAAACAGATTACCTGCTGATTAGCCTGTATTATGGGGCAGCTCTAACCTTTGTGAAATAGACTGCCTGTTCTGTGTTTAGCCAAGCATGGCTCCTCGTCTTCCCCAGCTGAGAGAGACAAGCCTACCGCTCCCTATTAAGTAAGCGCTCTGAGCAGTGAGCCTTGCACATCCATCAGCGCACAATGACACACCACCATCCACCAGCCTCCCTCTTCTTTTTCTCAGAGAAAGAGGTGTCGTGTTCGCTTAGTTCTTCTGTCTTAGATGGTGACAGGAAATTATTCATAATTTTGAGTGCTGGTGGCTGCGAGGCTGTGAGATGATAATCCAACACTCGAAAACACAAATAAGCACTGATGACAGGAGAAACTGAGCATGTCAATACTGTACAAAAACAAAACGTATGCAAATAATAAAAGGTGTTTAAAAGGTTTAAGATGCTAGCTTCTCACAAAGCAAAAACTACTCTCCCCTCTCAGAACTGGCAAGAGACTTATTAAAAAGCAGTAGTGCAAAACTCAACACCATGATGTTAGGGTGTGTGTGGTTTCCAGGGCGTTGTTATGTAGTTACTAAGGTGGTCTGAGAGTTTTTAGCATATTGCTAGGATGTTCTGGGCAGTTGCTTACTGCTACTCAAAATAGTCCCTCAAGTCTCTATGATATTCTGATACTTAAGTGTTATATTTTTTTTTTTTACTAGAGATGCACTGTTTGCAATTTTTTTGGCAGACTCACGATTTTTTGTTAGTGTGATCTCCCAATACTGATTTTTGCCGTTTCGATTTTCTATAATTGAAAGCATATACAAACAAAAATCTACTTTTCCTCAATGCAAAGTTTTATTTTCATTAAAAAACACACGCGTAAAGTTCTTTTCACTAGTGTGATCACTCCGTACCATGCCCAGGCATGGTTCATTTAGCCGTCCCTGGCCTGCTTGGGAGTTGGAAGAGGTGGGCCAGAGCATGGTTCAGTTGGGCTTGAGCGTGGTATGCATTCAATGCTAACCGTGCCGGCGCACTGAACAGCTACTAGTTTTGTGTGTGCTACTGTCATCATTATGATGGAAAACATCTTTATTATTACTTGGATAGTACACTTTTAAATGGAATTAATTCAAGTGTACTTGGGTTTATAACAGGTCTGGTTCTCACCTTATTGATGAACAGGAACAATCGTGCTCAGGCTCGGTTCAAGGCAACCGTGCTTAGCATGAGTTTTTCAGGTTAAGTATGTTTTTATTCAGGTAAGAAATACTACAGAAATTAAAGTAATCAAATGTAAAATAACACTGGATAGTCTTCATTGTAAAAATTAAATACAGATTAATGCTTACAATTAAAGTTATAAAACGTATTCAGTTCCAGAGCAGGAAGTGATTTTCTATGTCTTTTGCTCTTTGATTAAAATGAGGAACAGCAGCAGGAATATTAAGACTGCCGTCACTTTAAAGGTGCGTTCACACTTGTCATGTTTGGTTCGATTAAAACGAACCCTGGTGCGATTGCTCGGTAGTGCGGTTCATTTGAACGTGTGAATGCTGCCATCCGAATCCTGGTGCGCACCAAACAAGCGGACCGAGACCGCTGAAAAGATGGGTATCGGTCTGCTTCCAAACGAACTCTGGTGCGGTTCAAATGATATATGAACGCAACACGGACCAAAGACATGTAAACGAACCAAAAACAGGAAGACGAGACCCTAAAAAGGACAGAATCCTCACGCATGTCGGTTTTTCTCATCATAGTCGCGAGGCATCAGACACGCGTCTCCACACAGCAGATCATTTGTGTGTGTGACGGATGGATTACCGCCGCTGTTTTGACTACTTTACACATTTTATAAGCTCTTCACGAGTTCTCAGCTGGCCAAAATACAATCACATGCAGGCTACAAACACACAACCAGGGCATTTATCTCAGCACACAGTATTGTTTTGGATGTTCGGTAAGTTCTGCCTCAAAATAGGCAATATGTCATAAAATCCGACCAATCACGTTGTGAGTGTATCCCTATGCCTTAAGGTTCGGTATCTTTTGGTTCAGTGATAAAATTGCCAATCTGAACGCTAATCAGACCAGGACTAAATTTTTTTTTTTTCTTCTTTGGTCTGGACCAAATGAACCAAACGAACCGAACTACAAGTGTGAACGCACCCTAAGAGTTTATGCAAGCACCCAATATACTGTTACACAACACACATTTGCTTTCTCAACTATTTAACATTCCAAAACTGACTGTTTGACTGAATACTCGCCAAGACGGTCATTTTGACATAATTTTGTATGTATTTGACCATTTAAGTGCAGTAAGCCACTCCTTTTGGTACTTGTGACTCACAAGCTGTTTGAGACTGAAAGCAGAATGTGTGGTCCACTAATATAGATCAGTGGTCCGCACACTTTTGGTGTGAGCGCAAAACCTGAAAGAATGAATAAAATAATGCACAATCAATACAAGCACTATTTAACCAGAGCGAATGAGACGAGTGAGTGAGAACCTTCTCTCGCCATCAGAGAAAAGAGAGCGAGAACGCACAGCTGATGTTTTTGCCTGTGCCACTGGTAACAAAACGGATTGGCTCAGTCAACGATCCGGGCCGATGATGTGGGAAATCAACTGATTCCGACCCCTGGTCGATCAATCGGTGCATCTTTATATTTTACCATAAATGTGAATGGAAAATATAGTGAGAACCAAACTTAAGTGAGACTGAACTGGATCATAACAGGAACAATGTGTGTGAATGCAAACAGTTTTGTTTTTATTCTGTTCACTTATTGTTGTTTTTTTGTTTTTTTTTAAAAGGACTGTAAAAACAATGCATCATAATCAGCAGTGATCGTAAAAGGTCAAGTAGTGTGTAGATAAATTCTGAATCACATTTGAGGCATCACTTATCTTCATGGTACAAACTGTGTGAGATGTAGTGTAACTGTAATACTCAGGGTAAGGGGTGTGTTGAAATCTGTACCCTTAAGTATAAAGCAATAGCAAGATGCTTTAGCAAGTACCACTAAAAACAAATTTTGTCTGCAATAAAAAGGACCTGTTATTATGCTAAATGACACTTAGATGAAGGCCTTTATGACTAATATTTATGCCAAATGTCATCAAATTCAAATCATTCTCTTTCTATTACAGAAGCTGAACAAAACAGAGTGCACTTATCGTGTACAGTCTTGTTCATTTAATTTAATACCACGACAACAGATGGTGGCCAATTTTCCATTTGACAATTACAAATTGGCCTTAAAAATAAACAGACAAAAGACGAGACAGGCAAGAACTGTTCCAAGTCATTCAAACACAGGTCCACAGCCCACAGAGCCTGACCCTCTCCTACACCAGTGCCTTGCGCTGCAAATGAATTCAAATCATCGCTCGGGCCGATGCTTATTCAATCCAGGCTAATATCAGTGCTCTACCACACTGGCCCGATGGCTGACATTTAACATTCCTCGGCAGCAGAGACGGAGGGGGAAGAAATGAACCCGCTTATGCGCCTTGACACGGTGCCCTCTGCAGGAAAATAAAAACATGGCTTTCACTTACTGCCAGCCTGTGTGCTGAGCCTATACATCACCCCGGCTACAGAGGAGACTGATCCAAGGTCAGCTCCATTTCCTCACCGTGCTATTTTCTATCACAATCACAGAGCGAGGCCCGGAAGAGACACGCTAACACAATCATCCACACAGAGACGGTACGGACTGCAAACCACTCCAGACTCTTTTATGCAAGCTATTGACTCGGCTGCATAAAAGGAAATAGGGTTAGCATGCAAACGAACACTGCGCTAAACAGACTACAGGTCGTGTAGATCTGAATCTGAGCACCAAACGATCACAGCACATCTGAATTTGCAGTAAACATTAAAATACTACAAGACCAAGCTGAATTTTACCCAAAGTGACTTTATGAGGGACCGTAGTCCACTCGAATCTCACAAGCAAACACCATTAATGCTGAGCAGTACACGTGCTGATTGCTTGGCTGAGCAGTTGGTGTGCGTTTGAATGTGTGTGGGTAAGGCTCTGGAGTCATCACAGTACTTCACGGTAGGTTAACACTCAAAGTGCCTTGGGAAATAACATTTAGGCTACATAACGCTTACTTAACACAACTTGGGTTACTCATGCCAAAGCCAGCGTTTCTGTGGTCCAATTTGTAAATGATTAGAGCAAAAGCCAGATAAAGCAAAACTCTGATAATCATAATGCAGATTGTTTTATTGCAATAGGAAAAGATGGGAGGATGACAAAAAGGAAATGAGCTGCAGAACCTGGATTTTAGGTTGGTTTCACAATTGCCAAATGCAAAGAATACAAGGTGCTCTTTTCAGGAAATGTATTCAGAGACGAGCAGTATGCAAGATATACCAATAAGCCTATAAATATTTGTTAAATGTTATAGCAGATAGCTGAAAATGGTTAAGATACTAAAAATCTATACTGTTAAATCTAAATAAATAAAAAATAAAACACTAAAGCTGATACATTTTGAAAGCTACAAGTGAATTTGGGCATCACGACATTGGTTTTATATTTAAAAGTGTTATCAAATTATTAGGGGATTTAAAGGTGAACTTTGAGCATTAGATGACGGCAAATGTAATCTAAAAATAGGGTAAATTAACATAATTAAATATCAAACAATACTGATAAAAAAATACCTCTACTGATATATCACGCATTCCTACTTCTTACCAATTCAGAACCGTACCAGGTCACATGAAGTGCACCACAGACCACTTTTGCAAGCAGATCTGAGAGTAGCTCACTGTTGTGCACCCAGACTGGAAAAAAAATTTAAAAAATAAAATAAAATATTGCATGTGGATTTTAGTGTAGTTTGCTGATGTGCACCCAGACAGAGGTAAAGCAAAGTAAAGTAAAATTCATGACGTTCACTATCATTTTTAGTTCATGAATAGTATGCTTTATTATTATTTTACAGCATTCAAGCAGTAAACTTGCATGACATTTACGTTTTTAAAAAGTGATTATGTATTGTACATATGCACATCCTCCATTTTAAATTAAAATAAAATTAAATAGTAAAATTAAATAAAATAAAGCACCAGTGCTGACACTCTTAATCTTCTTGATGAAGGCACAAAGATTTAATCTGATTGTCTGATCAGGAAGAGCTCTAACAAAACATCCCCAAAAATACTTCCTCCCATTCAGTCGCCCTTTCTCTGCCAGTTCTTTCTCCCTATCTGTCACTCTCTTTTCACTTTACAGCTTTGGCCCTTGTACCTCCCTCCTCTTATTCTCTCTAGTTGATGAGAGCTGTGGCCTTCCTCCCTCCCCCATCAGCCATCTCTTAGGGCGAAGCACAGTGGCAGATGGGGAACATACTGCAGCTGGCTAATTAAAGGAATCTGAATCTTCAATTAAATATCCAAAACACTGGACCTGTCACCTCTGAGGAATTCTTTCTGAACACAGGCTCCAACATGCTTTGTGTACCATAAGCCTATTCAGTGTAATCCAGCATGGGGATGAGAGCTACAGAGAGAGATTATGAATGAAATGGCTCTAAATGCAGAGAGGAATTCCTCACTATGACCTCAACCCTCTGGCTTTTTCCTCCAAAGAGCATTCCTTCATAAATTACCCACTTGAAACACACGCCATCTTGTACTGTATGTCTCCAGCTATTATACTGATATCCAAACCTCAGTGCTGAGAAAACACATATAGAACCCATTGTCGTCTTTTTTAAAGTCAATTTAATAATATTGTAATGTACCAAATTAGAAGGTAAAATGGCAATAAACATCTTTCAATTGAGTCGTCTTTAAAAGCTGCATGCAAAACCAAACATATAACGTGACTAATGTGGTCCAATTCACACACAAATGACTGTTCTGAGCCAGTTCTTTGTAGTGAATCAAAAACATACAGAGCAACCAGTAGCTATGTTTCCATCACCCTGTTTTTATGTTCATTTTAAAGTATCGCATCAGAAACGAGTAATGGAAACAGCAAATTTCGTAATTTATTTACTGTTGTTATAGCCAAACTTGGTTACGAATACCAGCATCATCCGCTCAAAGAACTTGATGGAAACGCACCTAAATTCACATTTGTTTGTTTTTTTATTTTTTACTTAAAAAAGATTTGCTTCACATTTGGATGGAAACTCAGATAGTGTAGCCTTATTGCCAAAACAAATGATTCTTAACAAACGGTTCTTTTAAGTGCAGCAAAAATATATTTGACGCAACTAATGTAGTCATATTGATGAAAAAATTACTCTTATAAGCCAGATTTTAACTGATTTGAAATCAATTCCCACCAAAAAAAAGGAAAAAAAATAAATACTCCTAACAGCCGGTTCTTTTCAGTGATTAAAAACATACAATGCAACCAGTGTAGTCCAATACTTGAAAAAAAATAGACAAAATAGACATTATAAACAGATTCATTATAAACTGAATCCATTAATTGGATTCAAATCAAGCTTGAGAATCAGAGCAAAATCAGAAAACATAAATCAATAAACAACTATTCTCAACTAGGGGTGTGCGATATAACTATTTTTGATCGTGGACGATTAAAATGTCTCCACAATCTGCTTATGAAGTAATATCATAGTATCGTGCTACAGTGCTTTCTATCAGTTGCAGTTCCAGTGCCTCCGTCTCAGCATACTGTTCAACGTGACGTACATTCACATCACATTTTAACGCAGCGGTAGAGTAATATTCGCGGGACACTTCAATTCACAAAAGTTCATTATTTCAAGTGCCTTGCCAGTTAAACTTTTCTTTCACGTGCTGATGCGCTGTTCTGACATGCGTTTTTCAGAACGCATTCACCCGAAGAGCACAGGTACTAAAATCCTGTCAAACAGCGCCTGATTAGCTACTAAGTTATCTTTAGAGTTCGATAGCTCTAATACTGTTAAATGCTCACAAAGTTGACATAAAAATAGTTGGTTATGTCTAAAGTGAAAGTAAACATTTGAGAGAAAATTAAATGCGTGGCTGTATATTAGATATACGTGCAGATCTTTAAAGTGACAGAGCAGCCTATTATTAACCATGTGGTCGCTTGTCCTTAAAGGGATAGTTCACCCAAAAAATGAAAATTCTGTCATTATTTACTCACGGTAATGTCGTTTCAAAACCGTATTAAAGGGTTAGTTCACCCAAAAATGAAAATTATGTCATTAATGACTCACCCTCATGTCGTTCCAAACCCATAAGACCTCCGTTCATCTTCGGAACACAGTTTAAGATATTTTAGATTTAGTCCGAGAGCTTTCAGTTCCTCCATTGAAAATGTACGGTATACTGTCCATGTCCATAAAGGTAATAAAACATCAAAGTAGTCCATGTGACATCAGTGGGTTCGTTAGAAGTTTTTGAAGCATCTTATATAGATTTTGGTCCAAAAATAATAAAAACTGCGACTTTATTCAGCATTGTATTCTCTTCCGGAATCTTCCATTGAATTGATTCCATTGAATTGATTCCACTGAATTGATTACATTGAATCCCTTCATCTGTCGGCGTTGGTAATGCACTTTTATGTCATTGTTTTTGGCGATTAGGACATCCGCGACATGCACACTTACCACCATTTTAAAAAATAGCTTGAATACAGCGTGTCTCCCTCAGACTGTAAACGAAACTCTGGATGAAAGATGAAAGGAAGTCTTACGGGTTTGGAACGACATGAGGGTGAGTCATTAATGACATCATTTTCATTTTTGGGTGAACTAACCCTTTAATTTCTTTCTTGTGCAGAACACAAAATAAAATATTTTGGAGAATGTGGGTTAACCAAACAGTTGCTGGTCTCTATTGACTTCCATGGTCACTATGGACCAGCAACTGTCTGGTTACATTCTTCAAAATAACTTTTATTTTCAACAGAAGAAAGAAACTCATTAGGGTTTAAAACAACTTCACAGAGTAAATTATGGCAGATTTTTTTAACTATCCCTAATTATCCATAAAGAGAAAATCACCCACTGCTCTTGCCTGAGAACTTTAATACATTAGCTTTATTAAGAATCAATATATAATTTATACAATTAAATCTAGTGTTATATTTTTATATTTGTTCATTTAAGTTTTTACTTTAATGCTACTGTTAAATATACCTACTGTACATAAAACAGATAAAAAATAATGACTGCCTTTTTTTTTTTTATATATATATTTTGTTATTTTGTAAATCGTTGTTTTTAAAATAGGGAAATTAGTTTGGCTATAATGCTCAGTCACTTGCAAAATAGAAAAAACAACATGAAGAATCGTGATAAAATCGTGAATCGTGATTTTCCTGAAAAAAAATCGTGATATGATATTTTTGCCATATCGCCCACCCCATTCTCAACTTGGTTGCACTGCCAACAATCTGTCTCTCACAATGCCTGAAACTGACAACAATTGTTAAAAAGAAAAGGCTTCTGGTCGCTTTGTCTTTGTTTGCTGTGTGAACATCCCTGAAGTAATAACAGTGATTGCAGGAAGAAATAATTCACTGCTTAATTATCAGCTTATCAAAGTGTTTGCCAAAACATCCCCGTCTGCACATACAGGGAGCGATACGAATAAAATATGGTGTGTGTATTTACCCTTTCCTTGGGGGTTAACCATATGAGCCCATCAATCCCATGAACACCTATGCTCTCTCGTCAGCACCTCGATATCCCTGCAACTGACACCTAATCTGCCACTCTCCGTTGGGATGCTGGGATAGCCACGGCCTAAGGCCGATACCCGCAGGACCCACTTGATTAAACACAGCAGTTGGGGTTGTGACAAAGAATATAGCACCTGTCACGACACCTCCCATCATCACTCATTTAACTGCTAAATATAAAACTTCCGCAACGCTACCGATTACAGCATATGCAACTAATCGCCAGGAGAAGGTATAATTTTTTAACATTCTACATGATTTAGATCAACATTGAGACCACAGCGAAAAGAGCACACAGCCGAACATCAATAATTTCTGAGGGGTTTTTTGGTTATCAGGCAGACAGCTGGAGACAAACATCTCGGGGACCAATGAGAGCTCTGCCC
Organism: Chanodichthys erythropterus; assembly: GCF_024489055.1. Taxonomy (NCBI): domain Eukaryota; kingdom Metazoa; phylum Chordata; class Actinopteri; order Cypriniformes; family Xenocyprididae; genus Chanodichthys; species Chanodichthys erythropterus. The sequence goes on from NC_090240.1 coordinate 24,942,500, forward strand.
CTTCCTGCCCTGGACTACACTGTCTGTTTTCCTTCTTTTTTCACCTAAACAATGGGTGTCAAAACCTTCTGTCTGCTGTCCTCCCCCATTGCCTCCCTCTATTTCTCTTTTTAGATGTTTGCCGTCTCTCTCGGTGATAACTGCACTAGCACATCTATTTCAGAGAGGCTCCAGAGCTGGGTTTCCAGACAGGCTCAGGTAAAGATGATCAAGATAACAAAAGAAGTGGAAGGAGCCGGCCGGTATAACTCCCAACTTAATAATATCCTTTCCGGTCCCTCCAGTGGCCATCAGGTGCTTTATTTCTGACAGGATTCAGCACACAAGAGCCCGTGTCAGGGGAGTTTACCCTCAATTAAGCCCAGGTAAAATAATGCTTGTTCTGGGAGTAGTTGTGAATACATTACACCCTCCCGTCACCCTTTTGGCAAAGTGGTCCTTCGCATATTGGATGGAAGGGACTTCCCCTTTTCAAAACTGCAGGTGTAAAATTACACTTCTGCCAACCGCTGTGCTTAAAAATGGCGGAGAATGATTTTTCTCCATTAAGCTTGAGGGCTATGCCAAATGCATCACCTAAATCCTCCAACAACCTGCTGAAATTACAGGTTCATCTGTGGCGCTATTTCAGAACACTTATTAGTTTCTCTCAATGGACAAATAAAGTACTTCAAGTGTTTAACCTTTCCTCCCCTCCCTCACCATAACTGTGGTTGTTTTCCTTGGTTTAAAACCTGGCTTGCACTAGCCATGGATGTTCAAAATGGTTTGTGCAGCCCTAAATTATTAGTAAAGATGAACTATTGGATGGATGGATGGATGGATGGATGGATGGATGGATGGATGGATGGATGGATGGATGGATGGATGGATGGATGGATGGATGGATGGATGGATGGATGGATGGATGGATGGATGGATGGATGGATGGATGGATGGATGGATGGATGGATGGATGGATGGATGGATGGATGGATGGACAAAAAAAGAAATATTATAAATATTTATTTGACAGTATATGCCGTTTTCCCCCCGTGGTATCGGAAATTTTAAGGTATCGTTTCAAAGTTATAAATTCCAGTATTGTGACCACTACATTGTTAGACTTGTTTTTTTTTTTTTTTTCAGTTTTCTTTTCAAGAAAAGCCATGATCAAAATTAACGCTAAAGATTGGCTTACAGCGGGGATTATATTTGTACAGTCTGACAAGCAACAGTCGTAAAAAAAAAGACCATTATAAATCGTTAAGTGTGCACCTGGCTTAATGTAAATGTAATGTAAAAATATCAGTACTGTAATTTTAAAAGTGTTAAGGTTTCTTATATTTCTTATTTATTTACAGTGAAATTACAATATTACAAATTGCAATAGTAATATTTCTTTTGTTTCATATGTTTTATTTAGTAAAAATAAATAATAACATAGTTATACCGATATATAAATCACACACTGATAAAAATGATTTTCAAGTAAATACTACAGAAGAAACCATTTTTACATGAAAAAGTTCAGGCAAGAATTTAAAAAACTAAGTAAATTCTACATTAATACTCAATTAAACCCTGTAGAAATTAAAGCGTAAAAATCAACATTATAAAATTAAGTAAAACTACTCAACTTTTCTGATACTGGTGTTCCCATCATGCACTGGGCCTTGAATAATTAATGAGGTTGACTTTTCGCTGTTTTCCAGCTGTATTTATACTGTTTTATCATTGCTTTTGTGGTTACATTTAGTAACTTGCCATTTTGTGACATTTGGAGTTCATTTTCTACTCAAAATGGCACATTCACACTCAGAAACAATCCATCGAATGTTACCGTCATTGTGTACTGTGTACAAAGCATTGAGGTCTTTGTGTTCAGGTAGCATGTTACTTCTAATGTGTCGATATGGTGTCTACACAATATATATTGTATTATTTACTTGGATGAATCCAAGTAAAGCATTCACTTTAAAAACATAGTTTAATTCAGTTATATTAAGTAAAATGTATTGCAAAAGGAACTTCAACTAAGTAGAAATTACTCAACATTTTACTGGCCAAGTTAAAAGGACTTATTTTCTTTGTTAATTTTACTTAACTTAGTTAAGTAGAGTTTACTTAATTTTTCTTTTGCAAGTTTTTGCACGCATATTTTTAAAGTAAATTCCACATGGAATTAAGTAAATTTTACTTTACGTTTAATTTTACGTTTTTTTTTTTCAGTGCAGACGTTTAAGCCAAACAAACAACAAAACAAAAAACTTGCAAATTTGTATTTTAAACCACAATCAATTTTTATCATAAAAATCGCAATTAGGTTTTTTCCCCAAATTCGGCAACCCTAACTGGTTACACAAAACAGAAAAAAATATATATATATAAATGGAACTGATAATTTGTGCATCTCTAATGATTAGGCTGGCTTCAGGTTCACTCATTTCACTGCAACACTAGTCAACTATTGACACCCATTGATACTAGCTCATCATAAAAAGCAAGAAATCATCACAGCTACCTTCTGCTAACACCACAACATGTCTGGATAAATACATTCAGAAGATGAGGCAAGGATAATTACATGATCCAAGTGTGATGAGTACTTCACTCTGATGTCAGGTTATGTTGAGAATTTTGACTACATTGGGCTGAGGCAGGGTTATCACACACACATACTTGCACTTCATATGAGTCATCCACGTCTCTGTTGATAAGAATCCGGGAGAGATGGAGATGTCCTGCCCTCTGCTCAAACTCTTGTCTCTCGCCCCCTCTTGTCGCTCTCTCTTCCCTAGCAGTGCACAGTATGACAGACGAGTAAACACAGATGCTGAGCAGCAAACTAGAGGAGACCGTTTCATCAGCGCTGACAGTCCTGCCTGCTGTAGGAATCAAACAAACAGCACAGGCAACTACTTGGCTGTAATAAACTGACAGGGAGAAAAATGGAGAGGAAACAGTGGAATGGACATATTGAAGGGAGTCAATGCCTCCAGACATTAAATATTATGCTGCTTGTGCAAGTTTAGAAATAAAGTTAAATAAAAAAAAAATATAGGAACCGAATGATTTTAATGACTAAAATACTCCAACAGCATCTACAACAACTGCATTGTTGCTGAATCTAAACAAAATATCCAAGGTGACAAACACAGTCTGATTTCTAAACAAATGACTCGAGTCAAGTTCTTTCTTAGTAGATTAAAAACACTAACAGAATGGTTACGGACTTAATCTGAATCACTAACTGTCGTTCATTTAGAGAATTGTTACTATGTTTTATGTCTTTAAAACTCATGAGACAGAGTAGTTACTGACTGGTAGTCAAGAATGAATAAACTGTCACCAATTTAAATCTATATAAATGAAATACACTGCTTACAATTACAACTGATGCACCTATTGATGGAAATAACATCACAACATTTATTTACATGAAGAGATGCATCAATTTTTGATCAAGATCTTGTATTGACAATGCAAGAGGTGAGCACTCTGTAAAGTCTTCTCCAGCACATCCCAAAGACTTTCAGTGAATTTAAGGTCTGAACTCTGAGGTGTCAATTCATGCGTTAAAAATTATTCTTCTTGCTCCCTCCCAAACATTCTTTCACAATTTGAGTGATGATCTTGACATTGTCATCCTGGAATATGGCCATGTTGTCTTTTTCTACATGGTTGTTTAAAAATAATAATAATAATAATAATAATAATAATAATAAGAAAATCTACACACTTACACTTTCATTGAAAATGTAAAAATGCATGTTTTCTGTAAGGGTTATGTTTAGGGATAGGCATAGAATACGCATAATACTTTATTTAATTAGGACAAATTATTTTATTTAATTCAATTATTAAATAACTCATTATAATTATTATTATTGAATTTAAGGTGCCTATATGCTGCAGGAATTATAGTAAATATTCTTCTGATTTGCTTTATCTGTAAAAATCTTCCTCAAAAACACTAAAATCATTAATGGAATCAGAACCAGAATCACTAAATTCCGCACAATTCCCATCCCTACAGGAAACAGAATCACTGCACCTACTAGAAGACATGAGAGCCTATTACTTACATGGATACTGTGGTTTGCCCCGCCCAGAACGTCGTGTCACCGGGCCGCCTGCAGACACCTCACCACGACTCCTGTCCAATAGAGTCAGAGCCAATTAATTACCTTCCCCTCTTAATATCACTGATTAAGATAAAGAGATAAATAAATGCATTAATCTCCGAGCCCCAAGAGGATCCTCGGCTGAACGGCATTGTGACAGCTGAAAGGCCCTGCCACCCCCCAGTGCTACAGATGTGACACTGTCTGTAAAGGAAGGGGGCAGGGCTCATGCTCAGAAAAGAAGGCAGCTATTTGTTCGGAGCCCACACAGCTGTCACTAGCAGAGTCCGGTTCAGTCATAATCGTGTATGCGACCATCTCACCACCCACCCTGAACAAACACACACACAAATGTAATTCAAACGCAGAGGTTAGACAGGACGACCACTGCCCCTCGGGGCTGTGCTGCATTCATGACCACATGACGTGGGCAGCCACAGTGAAAAAAGGCGGAAGGGGTCACTGCACCTGGTCAAACTGTTTTTTTCCACTGCTGTTTGGCAAAAAAACACATCAGAATCAATTACGTCCGTTCACCTCTAAAGCCAGCTAATCCACTTGTGTGCCATAAGCTTCCATGTAAATCCAGTTTTATACTGCGTAGCCCGTGCCCCCATTAATCACTGCTGGCACGGTCAGAAACGGGCCGCTCTGAAGGGACAGCCTGCGAAATACCAGAGTGGAAGAGGTCGCAGTTAAGGCTGCTGACACTATTGTGGAAAAAGCAAAAAACAAAAGCAAACTGCAAAAAGCCTTCTATTAGCATTGCAACAACAGCTTATGAACTCGAGATCACACAGGATAATTATTATACACAATAATTTGGTTGAGTGGGAAGCGTGTTTGTTGCATGCTTCATTTTTTCCATGCAAATCAAGCCAAAATGCATCTATTATACTTCTAAGTAATTGTTTAAATGCCAAGCTACTGAAAATTGTTTCAAATGAGGGGTCATGTTAAATGACTGGCCTAACGCTATTCATAAAAAAAAAAAAAAAAAAAAAAAAAAAAGAGAGAGAGAAAGGGAGAGAGAGAGAGAGAGAGAGAGAGAGAGAGAGAGAGAGAGAGAGTTCATGCATTCTCCTACATTTACAACCTCAAACTTATTCTGGTTTTAATTTAAGTTTACAGTTTACAGTAAAAAAAGTTTAAAAAAAAAAGTTTACAGTGGGGCACTTACAATGGAAGTGAATGGGGCCAATTTTTAGAGGACTTAAAGGCTTAGTTCACCCAAAAATTAATTAATTACTCACCCTCGTTCCACATGTGTAAGACATTCGTTCATCTTCAGATCACAAATTAAGATATTTTTGATGAAATCTGATGACTCAATGAGGCCCGAATTGACAACAAATTAATTTACATTTTCAAATGCCCAGAAAGCTACTAAAGACGCATTTAAAACAGTTCATGTGACTACAGTGGTTCAACCTTAATGTTATGAAGCGACAAGAATAGTTTTTGTGTGCCAAAAAAACAAAATAACAACTTTATTCAACAATATCTGGTGATGGGCGATTTCAAAACACTGCTTCATGAAGCTTCGAAGCTTTATGAATCTTTTGTTTCGTCATAAGTGTTTCAAAACGTTTCAAAATTTCAATGGCTCACATGACTTTGGCAGTTTAATACATGCTCCGAACCACTGACTCGAAACAAAAGATTTGTAAAGCTTCGAAGCTTCATGAAGCAGTGTTTTGAAATCGCCCATCACTAGATATTGTTGAATAAAGTTGTTATATTTATTTTTTTTTGGCACACGCTTCATAACATTAAGGTTGAACCACTGTAGTCACATTAACTGTTTTAAATACGTCTTTAGTATCTTTCTGGGCATTGAAAGTGTTAATTATGTTGTTGTCAATGCAGGCCTCACTGAGCCATGCAATTTCATCAAAAATATCTTAATTTGTGTTCTGAAGATGAACGAAGGTCTTACGGGTGTAGAACAACATGAGAGCGAGTAATGACAGAATTTTCATTTTTGGGTGAATTAACCCTTTAAGTTTATAATTTTACAAAAGCACTAATTGTTCTGTTCAGTTGTTTTGTTTATGTGTTAGGTTGTCATGGCAACAAAGTAAAACTAGATATAACTACACCGAAAATGTTGTAAAGCGATTTTTTTCACAAATATTGTTTATATACTGTGGCTAAACTATTGAAACAGTACTTTAGTATGTATAATCCATTACAGCCCCCATTCACTTCCACTGTAAGTGCTTCAGTGTAATAGATTTTTGCTCTTTTGCATGTCAATTTGTTTTTGTAATTAACATTATGTCATAAATGCTGTCAGTTGAGCCTAACTTGTATTGAATATTCTTTAGATATTTTTGAGAAATGTGTTTTGTTTTTGGTTTTCTTGTACATACAATAAAAAAATAAATAAATAAAAAAAAATCAATGGTAACCAAAAGTTTTGGTTACCAACATTCTTTAAAATATCTTCTTCCGTGTTCCATAGAACAAAGAAAATATTACAGGTTTGGACAAAATGAGGGTGGTCTATCTCTTTAAATATGATTAATGATGCACAAATTGGCACAAAAAAAATTGACACAGAATGTACGTCTACTTTACATGTAGATAAAATTACTCACAATAACATCAAATCATACCACGGTTCCTGAATCAGCGAGATGCTATTTGAAAGTTAAACAGCACGAGTCAGTGGCAGACACAGACATGCATTAATAAATGATAAAATAGCTGCTCTAATCCCCTTGTGCAGAGCCAAGTACTTTTTCCTCATCAGCGAGTGTGATATTTACACAGAAACTGGAGCGTACTCCTGAGACGAGACAGGAGAGAGATGTACATTCTGTATTTGCTCAGGTTTTAACAGTCTGCACCCCTATAAAGAGGTGAAACTGCTTATTTGTTAGCGTTGCAGCTTGCCGTGAGCATCAGCTTATCATATTCTTTCACACTAGCTTTTCTTTTCCCCTTCCTCCCTCCTTATTCTCCATCTCAATGACAGATGTAGACACCACCATTGACCTAAATCACTCTTTTCCAGCACATTAACCCCAGTGCCTGTCCAAACACCTCGCAGAAACACAACACCTCCGCACAAGAGGCACGTCGCCGCTGCCGCCACCATTTTAAACAGAGCCCTGTCTCTCACCTGCGCTAATTGTTAAAATGTCCTCTCATTACACGTAGGTGGCTGATGATGGAGCCTGCCAACACAGCTACCGAACGCAAAATGAAGCCGTGATAGACCGAATTAATTGATTAAATGAGAAGAAGCTAGAGAGAGAGAGAGAAAAAAAAAATGGAGTGTCAATCAACCTCAGAGAGAAACAGCGGGGAGTGGGAAGGGCGAAATGGCTAAGATACAATCGAGCTTGGTGCTTCTCAGTGCGGATCAATACGATTTGAATTTTTTAAAGCTCTGTTTATGAAATGCAATAATCTCTCATTAAAAATGCAGACGGCACGTGTGGTGTAAATGATTCATGGTTTGATATAATACACAGCTCTAGGTGAGGCTGCACTGCAGCACCGGCCAATGGAATAAAAAATAAACCGTCTCACGGATGAAAGCAGTTTGGTGCAAACGCAGGGACACACAGGTGCAACATTTGCCTCACTTAAATGGAACAAAACATCACATATTTCTTTCCCTTCCCATTTTTTATTAAACACCAGGACACCCCAGATCTCTCAGTGTGAAACACTAACTGCACAGACTACCCAAGCTCATCTAATGCCAGATGATTTACTATCTCTCCTTCAGACACCATTTTTTCCCCTGATTTCCTCCATCCTCTCGTTCGGCCCCTCCCTCCCTCGCGCGTTCATTCTCTCCGCAGCGCCAGCTCCCTGTGAGAAAATGAAGAGATTAAGGCAGTAGCATGTGCCTGACTTTGATTTAGGGGAAACTGGCTAATCATAACATAGACAGTTTAGTGCAATCTTGCATAATGAAACGCTCCGCACTAACCACCTAATGCATACTAATTTGAAACAATCCACTCCTGGGACTGGAAAAGCATGAAGGGACCGGCCTGAGAGAAGCGAGGCGCTCATCAACACTAACAGCCAGGAACGTTGAGGACACACATACACACAAACAAACCGCTTTTTTTGGCCTCGAACCACAGGCACGAATACAGATTCGCTGCAGAGGGGTGTGTGAATGCTCAGAGGCAGACTTGAATAGAAAGGTCAAGCATCATTATCAAACAACTAAATAAACAGCACTGCAGCTGTTGGGTGGTAATGGCGTGGTGCTGCTGCTACTGTGTTTGCGTCCACCTAAATCCTCTATCTTTATCCTTTTCTCCGGCTCAGACATCACATTAGGACTGTCATATCCTCTATTGATCCTTACACAGACAAGGCTTTATTGCTCCTCTTCTACCTAGTCACAGGGATAAAGCTATGCCAGCATTCTTCAGTTCACAGTGCATTAATATTAACTGCGTTCACATCCACTGCTATGGTACAAAATCTGGAAGTGGAAGGTTGTGTTGTACATCCGTTATAAGGGTCAATGACATGAAGATAATCAAGCAAAGATGTGGAAATATGTAGGAACAAAAAAAAAAAAAAATGCTCCAGAAGGAAACAATGCATTAAGAGCCGAGGGGTGAAAACTTTTGAACAGGATGAAGATGTCACAATTTTTCTTATTATATTTAAATATCGTTGTTTTTCATTTAGTACTGCCCTTCGGAACCAACAGAAGATACTTGCATGTTTCCCGGTACAATTTACCTTGATATTTAAATTCAAAAGTTTTCACCCCCCAGCTCTTAATGCGTCTTGTTTCCTTCTGGAGCATCAGTGAATGTTTGAACCTTTTTTAATAGTTGAGTTTGAGTCCCTCAGCTGTCCTCAGTGTGAAAAGACGGATCTCAAAATCATACAGTCACTGCTGGAAAGGGTTCAAATATGCAAAAAATCCTTGAAAACTGAAGAATCTGCAGGACCTGGAGGATTTTTCTGAAGAACAGAGCTCAGTTTAACTGCTCAGGACAAACAAGAGACTCATGAACCACCATCACAAAACATAAAAACAGTCGTGGATCACCAGGTAACCACACACAGTATTGAGAATCAATGGTTCACAAACTTTTGAATGGGGTTATTTTAATAAATTCAGCTATTGTTTTGTCTCGTGAACTAAACGCAAACATCTTTTATGTAAAATAACTTACTCAGGACAATACTAAATAAAAAACATGCATTTTGTATGATCTCACTTATTTTATTAAAATTATTCACATTTTCTGCAAGTGGTTCACATACTTTTTCATGCCACTGTTATATATATATATATATATATATATATATATATATATATATATATATATATATATATTTTTTTTTTTTTTTTTTTTTTTTTATTATTATAATATTATAATACATACCTTTTATTGTGCATCGCGTCTGGTTAGGACACTGTATTAGCCATCACAGGAATAAATTTCATTTAAAATATAATGAAATACAAAAGAGTTATTTTAAATTGTAATGAAATTTCATCATATTACTAGTTTTACTGTATTAAATGCAGCATTAGTGAGCATAAGAGGCTTCTTTCAAAAACATTAACAAAAACCTTTTTGACCCCAAACTTTTGAACAATAGTGTGTAAACATATAGTGATTAAATAGAATAAATGTTTTTAAAAACCATATGAAACCAACATAAATACAAAGAGTACCTTTCCAAAACCTTGACACGTGTTTTAAATTAGAATTTTAAAAGATTTTTCCTTTTTTTATCGTGGACACTCTTATTTGTCATTGACCCATACACTAAGTGTTGCGAATAGACTATACCTAATCTTTAAGTTAATTACCTTTAGTCAAGGCCAGTACCCTCACCGTCCAGCATCCTCAGGAAACTACTGTGCTTGTGAGATTGAGTGCAAAGAAAGGCCACAGCACCAATAAAACTGTGCTCTTAAAAACCATCAGAGGAATTAATAGCTTGGCCTTATTTCCACTCTCAGCTTTCATCCCTCCAGAACATATTCAATATTCTCTCACCACGATGTTTTAAAGAGTGAAAGTGTTTCCTTTCTCTGATGTGGACTAATCATTTCTCAAGGAGAGATCTAGCATTGCAGAAACGCATTACGAGTTTAGCGTTGACATCGGTGCCAATCAACACCTTTTAGCCGGTGTATTCACGTCCGTCAGGAGAGGCGGGCGGCGACGGGCATGTGCACTTGACAGCTATATCGCTCTCCTTGCCCTCTCCTCTTTTTCCTCTCACTCCATTCTCTCTTTTTATCAGCAGATGAGAGAGAACTGACAGCATATTTACCATTGCAGTTTTGCAGCGCATTTGTGCTCCTTTGGCCGATTTCCCCCCAGACTCATCAATGCCGCATTACCAAGTCAAATCAGGTGGTGCTGCAGAGCTCGCCTCACACCAACACAAAACAGCCAGCACTGTGAGCATCACCATCACAGCCTGGGAGAGAATATAAAACACTCTGCTCTCATGGCTCGTCCCCTCCGCCGCTCTCATTTCTCTGCAGCCTGAGATTATAATCTCAAAGGCCAACTGTTACCCTGTTATTGTTTCTCATTTCAACAGTCTGATAAAATTAACGGGACGCCCGCCGTTTCCAACCACAACAACGTTTTTCCACTTTTCAGTGACTTTTCAGGAATCGAACACAAGCTTCTCACTTGCTTACTAAATACTAGGTATATTCAAAAAAGTGGATTTCAAAAGGGTTAGTTCATCCATAGAAAAAGCAACAATTACCACATTCAAGGTCCAGAAAGGTAGTAAAGACATCGTTAAAATAGTCCATGTGACTGCAGTGGTTCAACCTTAATGTTATGAAGTGACGAGAATACTTTCAGTAATAACATTAAGGTTGAACCACTGCAGTCACATGAACTATTTTAACGATGTCTTTACTACTTTTCTGGGCCTTGAAATTGGTTATGACGTTGCTTTCTATGGAGGATCAGAAACCTCTTGGATTTCATCAAAAATATCTTAATTTGTGTTCCGAAGATGAACGAAGGTCTTATGGGTGTAGAACCACATGAGAGTGAGTAATTAATGACAGAATTTTTGTGTGAACTAACCCTTTAAAGATGGCAAGTAAAACTGTAGTCCTTGTTTTATAAGCATGTCAAACAGCAGATACATTGTTGTCACTTGACTTTATCACTCTGCGCATTTAATTTATCAAGTGGCGTTCCTCATGTCGGAAATAAAAATGGCTATTTTTAGGGTTGGCAATTAAGCAGAGTGATTTAGTGTGATTAATTGTAAATGGCCCCTAAATCTACCACGTGCTGTTTGATGAAATAGTCAAAAAATAAAAATGATATAAATCACTAAAACCACTTTTGTAATATCTATTACAAAATGATTTACACTTCTCTCACAATACAAGTTAAAATCTTTGAATTATCTTTATTTGGGGGCTTTTCTCAGCAAATAAATACACACACACACACACTATACACAGAGAAAATGTGCATACTCTGCACAATATACGTATTATATTCTGTAGTAAGAGGAGTATGGCAGTATGTTTTCCCAAACATATCCATATTCTTTCCCTCTCTCCTGCTCTCCATTTCCCAATTCTGACCATCTTTCTATCAGAGGAAAGGTCACACTCACTGCCCCCTTTCATCATTCTTATCACCATGCTGCCATTTACAAGGCAGACAAGCTCTCTTCTGGCACAAGCTCAAGAAGGTAGGTTAGAAGGGACAATGAAAGAAATCTGCCATTTATTTTCCCCCGTTTTTTGTTGTTGTTTCCACGGCTGCAGAGGCAAGACAAAATGCTCTTGGGAGGAGGACGAGAGAAAGAGAGAGACTGTATGCACGAGTGAGAGGAAGCATTGTGTATTGTTTACTCTGTAATTCACAGCGCATGGCGTTGATTAGCAGAGCAGACTGCGACACTGAGCCTTGGTGAGGCACTGAAGGAATAATGCTGTTCCACAACTATCTCTCTCTCTCTCTCTCTATCTCTCTCTTTTACTCTAGGGCACACTGTGGAGTGACTGATGGCTACAATGTGAAAAAAAACTGCCTGGGTGAGGAGTGAAATTTAAACTGCTGCTGTCAGGAGCATTATTTGGCTTTTATTACGACGTGCTGCTCCGGTTGCCTAAGACAAGCCTGTCTCTACGTGAGGCAAACGAGGCAATGGCGCCTCACCTCCCTTTTATTAATTCATGTCTGCAATGAGCTCGTACATGATAATTGCTGACAGAAAGCCCGCTTTGTGTACTGATAGTTGACACAGAGGTGAGAGATGAGACCATGGACAAACACAATGGATGCGCATCTAATAATATCACATATGTTGGTTCTTCTAAGATGGGTGGTGAAGATATAAAAAAATAAATGCTATATTTTGTATCAATTGGTTTAAATATTCATACAACTTCAAACTATCCTAAAATCATAATAAAAAAGAAAAAACACATTAAGTACAATGTGTCAATGTCAATACGTCTCTTCAAAATGTCATAGTTTGACCTTTTATTGGCAAGGCATTTTTGAAAAAAAAAAAAAACACAGTAAAACAGTAATATTGTGAAATATTACGATTTAAAATTACATTTAAAATTTATTAAAATAGAATATATATTTATTTATATTTTCAGCATCTAATATATACATATATACACATATACACACAAACACACACACAGTCATATTAAAAAAAAGAATGAATAAAATTAATTTTATTAGCGGTAATTCTTTATATTGGAAAGCCGATAAACGATATAAAAGTAGGGCTGGGCGATATATCGAATGCTTTTGTCAAGTGCATTTCGTCAGTAAAGCCGGTTCCCTGATTACCGCTAAAACGCCATCACCTGCTTTCAAATGGAGCGGCATTTAATAGACAGAGCCATAGATCACTGATAAGCCACGCAATATCACGTTCATATCGCAGATGTATCGCCTTCGATAATGAACGCGATATTGCGTGGTTTGTCAGTGAACTACGGCTCTGTCTATTAAATGCCGCTCCATTTGAAAGCAGGTGATGGCGATTTAGCGCCAATCAGGGAACCGGCTTTACTGACAAATTGCGCGTGACAAAAGCATTCGATATATCGCCCAGCACTATATAAAAGCTATGTCCCGAGCATACAATTATAATGTTCTTATTATAATATTATGTAGCCTATATAACAGACTTGCACTGTATTTTCCTTTTTGAAGTGATTCCAATCATAATTCAAGCAATTCAAAACCATAAGCGGTAGGGGTGTGACTAAAATGAGAAAATTTTAGTTCCGCGAGATTAAAATGTGACGAAAAGCTGTCTTGTGAGATATATTGTCAGACAGAGTGTGTTTTGCTTTTAATAGAAATAAAAACCATTTAATTCAGCTGGATAACGGTCACCGCTGCTCCCTATTCACAGAGTACACGCGACTGCGAAAGCGAAAGTAAACACAAGAGTGCATTCAAACGCGCATTTTACCCCGCATTTTGAAAGTGGCTTCCTGATGCATGCAAATATCTTACAATAATGTGAGCTATCTCAGCCTGGGCTGTGTATTTGTAACCATATCTTAGCTCTGTATCAGGCTTGAAGAAAAAAAAAAATGGTCTCTTGTTGTACTTTGAATATTGAGAGAGGACTTTGATTATGAATGCACATCACTTATTGTTTGCACTTAATAAGATAAAACTGTTATTCATTTTTATGGTAACACTTTAAAACAAGGTTAACTTTAACATTAGTTAACTACTTTAGTTATAAACTAAGAAAGAACAATACTTCTAAAGCATTTATTAATCTTAATGTTAATTTCATTTTAACATTTAGTAATACATTCTTAAAATCAAAAGATGTATTTGTTAACAGTTAACACTGTGAACTAACATGAACAAACAATGAATGACTTTTTATTAACTGACATTAACAAATGTATTGCTCATTGCTCATTGTTAGTTCATGTTAGTTAATACACATGTTAACAAATGAGCCTTATTGTAAAGTGTTACCATTTTTATATTCTATTTTTATTTCTATGATCAATTTGTGGAAGTTAGGAGGTCAAAAGTTGTAGAAGCTCATAAATCATATACAGTAAGGTCTGAAGATACTAATATGAAATCATACAGGAGAGAAGCCAGTCAGTTGAGTTTGTGACAAAAACCTTTTACAGTGCATCAGTATTGTTGTCTTTTACTGCAGATGATAATTCATAATCAGAAAGTAGAACTGAAATGACATTCATTACAAGATGATTAGTGAAATCATTTCAAATGCACCTGCAGACTATTTTTAGTCATGTATTTCTTCATTGAAGATTTCTTAAAAATACTGTGTAAAAATCTTGTCTCGTCTCGTTCTTGTGAACTCAATCTTGTGTCTTTTCACCCCTAATAAGCCGTCAACCTGGCGGACAGTGTGCATCTGAAGTGTCTCAGCTGATGGAAAAAATCCATTATATATCGGCTTTAATATATCGGCCAAATTCTTATCGGGCCGATAACGATGACATTAAAAATGAACATATAACGGCCGATACCAATATGGTGGCCAGTATATCGTGCATTCCTAAATAAAATCACTATACACACACACACACACACATATACATATATATATATATAAAAATTTGGCCAATGTATTTCTCAAACCAAAACAGGCATAAAGCACAACAGCAGATTAGCAGTACTATAAAGAATTACCGAGGGATTTCTTTTCCTTTTTTTTTTTTTTAAGCAATAAACTGATTGTGCTGGAGAATACACAGGCCTCCTGCTGCTCAGTGTAGATGAATGAGACTGAGAGAAATTTAATTCCCCGCTAATTAGCATTCTGCTCAGAGGAGCATGTGGTCTCTCTGTGGGTTACACCCAGGTCAGGTGACAGTGGGCGACTCGGCAGCAGTCGCGGGGTTGGCAGTAGCGAACGTTCTCAGGGGAAAGTAAGTGGCAGAGCCCCTCTTCTGCTCTCCAGTCTGTCCCCTAGAGCTACTGCAGTGTTTCACAAAACAAAGAGCAATGCTGGTAGTGGGGAGGTGCTGGGCTCATCTCCTCCTCCACAGGCAGATAAAAACAGGATTACAGGTAAATACCAAGAGAAGAGGCAGTCTGGAAACACACGGTCTAAAGCCCTACTCCAAAACACAAGAACAACAGCCCCTCGGAAATAAATGCCACTCAGTGGCGAAGCGGAAACGTACGACCCCTGTGTAATTTGCTTTAGAAGTGAGAAATGATTGCCCGTGACTAGACAATAATTAATCTCGCCACTGAGAGGGGAAAAAAAAAAGGTTACGGAGCCGCTTCAATTACGAGACGATTCCGCCTTCGCTAACAGACAAGGTTGGATTCAAAGAACACTTGCGATGACAAAAAGGAGAGACAATTCCAGTGTCATCAGAAATAGGCAGCGATGTGGGAAATCAATGGCGAGATCAATCGCGCCTGCCTCCCTCTCTAGAAGAGCGAGGGAACAGAGCACTTTACATAAGCACTGATAACCATCAGGGAGGCCGGCTTCAGCTCGCTGATTTACTGCGACGGACCCCCGAGACACCTTCAGGAGGCAGAGCGGCTCTCTTTCGCAATCACTGTAACCTTCTCAAACACATCTTCAAAGACACACAGTCAGAGAGAGAAAGCAACATATACACTCTATTTAAGCAGTAAGGTTCGGGAGGTTTTGCTATGTGATGAATAAAGTCAACAAATGTGTTGATATGCACAATGTACAGAGTTTACTCGGTTTGTACACTAGAGACGCACCGGTTGCCGTTCTATACACGCCACCTACTGTCAAAGAGTGAATTTTCGTTTTTATTCAGTCCGTCTGCTGTTTTTGTTTTGTGACGGTGTGTTTTATGTAGCATAATTTCACAAATCTGAAGTCAGACCACTCCGTTTTTGCTTTAAATCTTGAAATTATACAATTCAAATCAAAAACAACTGCTCATGCTACATGTGTGGGGCATCTTTGTTTGAATCGTGATTAAAATGTCCCTCCATAAACTGCCTTTCTAACTTGATCTTTGAAGGTTCAAAAAGTTCATAAATGAATCTAGCGGTTTAGTCCAAATTTTCTGAAGAGACTTGATCACTTTTTATGATGAACAGATTTAATTTAGGCTTTTACTCGGATATAAATATTGATCAGTGAACAAACATATGCTCAACCAAACCGGAATGACATACGAGAACAAACCTATTCCAGAAGCTCAAATGTGCTGAACCTCATTGGTTACGCAGCACATTTGAGTGAATGCCAAACAGTGGGTGGAGAACGGCACTGTTTGATTTTTTTTTTTTTTTTACAGAGAACTGTTACACCTCTAATGGCAATTATATATTACATATACATTATAGGGCTGTCAAATGATTAATCACGATTAATCGCAAACAAAATAAAAGTTTTAGCTTGCCTAATATATGTGTGAGTATATATATATATAAATATAAAAAATACAGACAGACACATTCATGTATATATTTGAGAAATACTTACAAGTATATGTATTTATTTATATTTTTATATAATTTTTATTATATATAAATAAAAATATTTTGTACATAACAAATTTCTCTGAAATATATACAAAAATTTGTGTGTATTTATATATACATAATAATTATACACAGTACTCACACATATATTAGGCAAACTCAAACTTTTATTTTATATCGCGATTAATCGTTTGACAGCCCTAATACATTATAAATATGTAAATTATATATTTTAACAGTGTTGTTCTATAAAACCTTATGATTACTTGCTTTTGATACTTTATTTGAACCAAATAATTATTGCCTCATTGTTATTATATATTTTAAGTCATTTAAAGCCTATTGTTTGCTTATTTGTCTATTTTTATTACCACAAAAAAAAAAAATAAATAAATCGACCAATTACCCGATTACCAAAATAATCGTTAGTGACAGCCTTAATATTTGGACAGAAATTGTATATGTATCCGATTTTTTACAATGTGGTCACGTCGGAAATCATGTGGTTATTACATCATATATTACATTGCATCTTTCATTTCTGTCCAGTAATTTCACACTTCATCAGGATTGCAACAATTCCCTCCATTTACTTATGCTAGGTGATGGTGTTTTCAATGTATTACACATGCAAGAACTGCAGTAAAAGCCGATTCATGTCACATTCAGCTGCAGTGTGAACAGAGTGCTAGAACAGGGGTCTTTAACAAGGAAATTATAAAAAATAAAAATGTGTTAAAATGAAATATAATAAGTTCACATTATCCTAAGCTACTACATATAAATGATTACTTGAATGGTTTTGTAATGTAAATCAACCTTTAAGTGCAACCCTCAGTTTTTTAAAATATGTAACATGTTCAGTCTCTCTTTCAAAGAAAAAGTTGAAGACATTTAAACAAGAATATAAAGTTCCTGAAAACAACAACAGAACATGATCCTATGGTGCTGTGCAGTTATTTAGAGAGTTCCTAGGTGAAAAGTATATAGCTTCATAGAGGTTACAATAACACGTATGGATGGAATGCTGTACTGACTGACCAATCAGCATTGAGGCATCACTTGCATATAAATATGCATAAAAACGGTGGTAATCAGATATGGGAAACAATTCGGAGGTCGATGGTAGAGAAGCTGCAGTAGCAGTCTGTGCTTAGGTGTCTTCATTAGAGAACGAGAAGCTGTAGCTGAAAACACGCCGGGTGTTTTCGTCCGATCGGTTAATTAGGATTTTTGCTGCTTCGTTTTGCGTGAGAAAGGCGGGAAGTGGAAGGTTGATTGCCTTTTATTATCAGTCTAGCAGCTTCAGCGCTCCCTCCTTCTTTATTGCAGATCGTACAGATGTGGAGCGTCTCGGCAAAAACATCAATTCCAATAATTACAAGAAAGTGCAAGTGAGAGCACGAGCCATCGCTCATCTGCGCTCACCCGCAGCCGTTTGTACCGTGACGTTCCCCTTGATGACAACATGTGACAGGACTGTTTAAAAAGCGCAAGGGAACACGCACATCGTTCTTCAAATTGGAGGATGAATGGAGGAGGAGAGCTGCTCTCCAAGTAAAGAGGAATACTGTAATAACTGCAATAAGCAAAAGGGAGGTGTGTAAACATGATAAGAGGGCCCTTAAGAGTTTGTTGTGAAAAATAAAGCTAAAAATGCACACTGTCAGCGTAATGTGTGAACGTAACACCTCTGAGCAAAGTGTGCATCTGTCTGAACAGAGAATTACTCGCTTAACAGTTCGATTTGGCAGAAGCTCAAATTACACGCCCTAGAAATCAAAGCAGACAAAATACTTGGTTTAATAGCTTTGCTTCACCTTGACGCATTTGCAAGGAAAAGAAACATCCGTGTAAAACCAAAAATGCAGAAAAATACAATGATGAAATCATAAACCAATCAAGGTGTTCATGCAATAGTAATCCACAGCTTAACAGAAGAAAAACTGATATGAAGAATATGTGGGGCTGTCGATCCACACAGATTTTTTACATTCCTTCAAGTCCCAAATGATTACTGAAATACAGAAAATTAATTCCAGATCTTTTCCTACAGAACAATCAAACACCAATTCCCTATCATCATCCACAGACAAAGCTACGGTTCCATAATATGCCAATATATACAAATAAATTAAGAGAGAAAAAAAACGTAAAACTTAAATAAAGATCAGGGATGATATTACATTGAAGTCAGTAAGATTTTTTTAATTTTTTTAAAATTAATATTTGTATTCAGCAAGGACAGATTAAATTGATCAAAAGTGACAGTAAAGACTGTTACAAAAAATCTATTTCAAATAAATGTTTATTCAGAAAGTAAACCAGAAAAAAAGTACCACGGTTTCCAAAAATTCAAAGCTTTGCCATTTTACATTTTATATATTAAATATATTAAAACAAATACTTTTTTCCTATGCTTTTTTCACTGTGTTTACACCCTTTGTGTTTATAATAAAACAAAAATGAAAAAAAAAAAAAAAGTAATAATTTTAATAAACTAGCCATCTTTCCCCTAGATAGCAAAAATATCACTGCAAGCTCCTGGACACCCTAAAGATTTATGGGTGCTGGCTGAATTAACCCCCCTTACTCGTTTCCACTTATTACTGAGGCTAATACTTCCATTTAAATAAAACCAATATTTCTGTTGACTTAGACTTTAAAGCGTTTTTTGTCTAATTTCTTCCGTTAATGTTTTTTTCATGAGGCAGCACCCCGTGACATGTTTGTGCCGTGTGAAATCCCAGGAGTATCCAATAAAATGGTGGGTGTCGAATCAGCACGTCACCACTCTCAAATCAACCACAGTCGCCACTTACACTCTTCCATTATATCAAGAAATATTAGGGCGACTATCTCAAGCACTAAATTTTGAGTAGACACCATCAATTTTATGGCTTTTCAGTATAATAAAAACAGATAGAACTGCTAGCTCACTCTGAAGACACAGAACGACGACTGAAATCATTACAGGCGCTCAAAGTGGCGGGTGATTTAAAAAAAAAAATAATACAAAAAAAATGTATCTGCAATGTGTATTTATTTGCCATTTCAAGAGAGCCTCATCTGCCCAGTCCAATCAAAGCCCCACAATGCAAATGATGCAAAGAGAGAAGAAAAGAACATACGGGCTGGCACAGAACGAGAGCGCGGGCGCTCCAGGGTAACACTTCAATGATAAAAGAGAAAATCTTGTTTTGATAAGTGAATTACTGGCCTTCACTATATTTTCCTGCATTCCCGAACCAGTGGGTTCATTAAATGCATTGATATTTCTGTCAACCTCATCTGAGCTGCCGTGCTCAGGATGGAGAAATGCAGTCACCTTTGCAAGGGCTGAATCTCGCAACAGCTCGAGGCAACAGATTTATTACAAATTGATCCATTAGATAGCGCTGCCGTGGTTTATTGTTTACGCCGTTCCTCTCTCCCCTGCTTGTCTTCGCCACAATAGCAGCATGTAATAAGGAGGAAAACTACAGGTGCGAACTCATCGTCATGCACCACTTTACAGCAAACCAGAGCGAAGAAGAGTATCTGAGAGAAGAGAAAAAAAGAGGTGCTGTCTAACAGACACCAATATGCTCTAAGCGGTCGTGCCGTGAAGAGGAAGTGGTCGTGGTGCAAGGGCAAATGAAGGGCAGAGGAGAGGAGAGTCTTAGCGCCGCTCTCTGATGAGTCAGGACTGATTAGAGCGCACAAAGACAGCAGACCACCCCCTCCCTTCTCTAGCACATAATTCACACCTTCAGATCCTCACATATTCCCCATTAAAACATCAAACGGAACTTTGCGTTGTGCGGGTGCTGCAGTAAAAACCCAGCACCGGTGTGCCAATATAAATGACTATACGACCTGCTTTATGACCGAGTCATGAACAATGCCAGGCTTTCTGTCAGCATCTGATGGTGGCCTCTATCCTGATTTGAAGATTAACTGAAGACCAGTAAGACTGAGAAAAGCATTAAAGTAAATAGAAGGAAAGAAAGATTCTGGCCTATAATGTTACAATGATGATCTCCACTGGACTGATATGACCTGGACATGCAGCTGCACATATATCGCTTTCATCCATTACTGCCTATGGGACCAGTCGATTGTGTATACAGCCTGGTTCAATAGCGTTAGGAGGTCGGCCACAAGCATAACTGATGAATATTGATTATCTTTACCTTGAGGTGTCTGGGTGGAAATATAAACAAAGGGTGAACCTACCATTACACGGCAACTCTCTCTAATGTGCTGCCCAAGGTACAGGGAAAAAAAAAATAATCTACAAGACAGTATTTTCAGGGCTTAACAATAATGTCTGTTGGCTTAGGATCGAAGTGAGAGCTGGTTGTAAATTCTGCTGAAGACAGTAACGTTCAAAGGTTTGGGGTTGGAAAGTTTTTTTGAAAGAAGATTTTTATGCTCACCAAGACTGCATTTATTTTATCAAAAATACAGTAAAAACAGCAAAAGTAAAATAACTGTTTTCAGTTTTCATATCTTTACATTTTTACTCCGGTCTTCAGTAGCCAGGATTCCATCCAAGGTTTTTCAGACGAAAACAGGTTTAGCGTTTTAAAATGGTTACCAATGGAAATTCCATTTATCGAGAAAATTTCTCGACATAATTTTTCCGTTTAACTTTAGCGCATAAATTCTATCTGATATTTACTAATATTTCCTAATTTAATATTATTTGTGAAAATAGTAAGCTGTAAACTAGCAAATTTCAATCGTCTCATTACTCTCTACATTTTACAAATATTTAAGATGAGAAATATACAATATAATTTGCAATATATGTGAAAATATTTATGGAAACAGCTCAAGGGCAATTTTTTTTTTTTTAATGATGCAACCAAACTTATGCAACAATGCATTTTTTTTATGATGATATCATTACGCACACCATTTTAATCGGTAAAAGGATAGAAGCTGCAGACAGCAAATTTCGCAAACTTTTTACACGCATATACACTTGTCAATAACAAAACAACACAAAAACTTGGACTTGGCTCGTGTCACATGATCCTTTAGAAATCAAAAGAATATTTAGTGCAAGAAAAAATTATTAAGCAGCATTTTATAATGATGTGATACTTTTAGTATTATTTGATGAATAAATGAAAAGTATTTTTTTAATAGATTTTTATAAATGTCTTACTGTCACTCTTGATTAATTTAATGCATCCTTGCTGAATAAAAAGTATTAATTTCTTTACAAAAATTACTCTTACGCACCCCAAATCTTTTGAACAGTAGTGTGTCAACAATTATTATTCTTATTAATATATACAGACAAGGCTTTGTCAAAACTGCTAAAATAACGGAGGTATCTGTTACAATGGGCTGAAAAATATAAACTAGTCACTATATTTATTCATTTCCAGCAAAAATGCCTTTATGAATTAATGAATAAAACCATCATAGTGTTACAATACAGCTATATTAATTTAACAAAACAAACATAAATGCCATTAAAAATATCATATTTAAAAAGAATGACTGAACCAGCAGGACAAAATCCTTCTGTTGAACCCTGATTTTGCTGTTGTAGCTTTCACATTAAATATTTTTTTTTATTTCACATTTCAGAAACCAATCAACACAAACTAAATTATCATTAAAATGTATTTACATTGACAAAACAAATAGTTTTATAAAGAATCAATGTATTTAACTAGGCGTTCTAGAGTTAAGAGGATTCAGACGTTTTAGTCTTGCTAAACAAGCTGGTTCAATATTTAAAAGCATTGGTTAATGGGCCAGCAGGTTTATAAGGGATGTTACTGAAAGGCACATGTCAAACACAGTGCAAAAGCCTGGGCTCTCCTCCCCCGGCCTGTGCTAATGCATCTGAGAAAATTGTATGGCTTTGCTAATACATCCTCTCCTCTCCGCCTCTCTCATTCCTCACACTAATGCACTTACAAATGGACAAACCAGACTGGAAACAGACTCAGAGTGTCAAGGAAAACAGTGACTGTCTATGTGCATGTGGGGGAGTGTGTATATGAACTTCCCTTGACTGTACCCTGAAAACGGGCATTATCAAATGATAGTACAATATTCCATGAGGCTCTACATAAACAGCTCAAGGGAGCTGCAGGAGCACCGGTATGCAGAGACTGTGTTTGTGTGTGGCGTTCACTCTATGTGGCGTCATTACAGCAGCCAATCTTTTACCTAATCAGCAGTGTGACTCTTCAGTCAGCAGGGACGGACCAATATGGCTCCGTTCTCCTACAAGATGCCATCTTATTTTCATGACAGCAGTCATGCAGCCAAGTGGTTCACTCTCAAAACAGTTTGTTAACAGCTCCCCCCACCCCTGACTGCTCTCGATATATGTCATGGAAGACTATATAGTAAGCCTTTGGTACTTTCATTTCCCAACATCTGCTTTGGCTTTGCTTTAAAATCATGAATGTCTCTCCCCCCTCCCCAATTCCACAGAATGACTCCCATAGTACAGTTCTGTCTGATCTGGGAGGACATCTTGGAGCAATCATGTTTCTTCAGCATGTTACGTTAAGCTGTTCACTGACAGGAAGTTCCATCAGCAGCCCTGATGGTGTCTGGTCACAGTTACATGGCGAAATAAAGCAACACACTCTGCATTACAAAGGCAAATGTCAAAGCTTGACTGCTTTTGACTCAACCTTTTTTATGCCATTATAAACCGCTGACTATAAGCTTTTCATAACTGTGTGAATTAAAGGAACTGACCCGTTATCCATCAATACACTTAATGGATAATGAACAGACAGCTGGTCGTTATCACAAAGTAAACGCTGGTGGGGTTATCAGGACCCCAATATGAAGCAGAGGAATCTTGTTTCACCCTGAAGAGGTTTATTTTGCGATAATTTCCGGCCAACTTTACACTATCCCAATTATTTTATATTAAAATAAATGTGTGGATATAAAATACAATTAGATATAGTTACATATATAAAATATGTATATTTAATAATCCTGCTTGTATATTAAAACAGTCCTAAAACCACAAAACAAAGCAAAGATTGCAATATCACATTAATGTTTTAACCATAATCCTAACATTAATATTAATAATGCTAATAATAATAATTATATAAAAAAATAATATTTTTATTTATTTATTGTTTTATAAATTAAATTAAATCAAATCAAATGAAAAAGAAATACTGCTGCTGTGTTTGTTTTTTTCTAGGTATTGATATACAGTTTTTCTTAGCAGATGTCTAGAGGTAGTACACAAGTGGGATAATTATTTTATTTGAGTTATTTTTGAGTTGCTTTCTCCTCTACATTGTTAACTTGTCTTTCATCCAGCTGGCTTTGCA
Organism: Chanodichthys erythropterus; assembly: GCF_024489055.1. Classification (NCBI taxonomy): domain Eukaryota; kingdom Metazoa; phylum Chordata; class Actinopteri; order Cypriniformes; family Xenocyprididae; genus Chanodichthys; species Chanodichthys erythropterus. The sequence continues at coordinate 24,966,395 of NC_090240.1, forward strand.
TTTCCCAGCAGTTCTTTGTGTTTTCATTTTATGGCTTTAACTGGGATCTCTTAAGTGGTCCACATAGCCGTGTACATAAAGATACACAACATCTGACTGGGCAATGATTTGCAGAAATTATTAGGCTACAAAATGTATTTGCAGCTACACAGTTTGCAGCACAACTGCAGCATGTCTTACTGCTTGTTTTTCTATCCTCTTAGACTCAACAATAAAAATGATGTACAATACATTTGCATGACTCTCTAGAAAACTGTCAAGAAACAAGGAAATCAGCCCTGCTCAAGACACAGAGCCTCTCGGTGTCAGAGAGGAAGAAAGGAGGCCTGTCTCATTTCTGCCAGGCTGCCCTGAGTGTCAGCCTAATATCTTAAAACAACAGATGCAGAAAGCACTGCTGCAGCCAATTACCCGCTTTTGGCATTTGTGCTACACACACACACACCCCAGAAAACATCTTTTAAGAAGAATGAAAGAGCTGGATTGTTATGCATGCTGTCAGTGTGTGTTGTCAGACTGTTAAATTTAATGAGTACACAGAATTTGAATGGCCCATCAAGAGCTCTTCGGAAGAAGCATGACAGCATTGTCCAGGGTATCAGATCTTTCAAGGAGGAATCATGGATTTCCAACAAACAAGGGTGATTTGCAGTCACACTGTCTTTGCAAATCAAAGCAGACCTTACAGTTGAACAACAGCAGCAGAAAGAATGACCTACTTGGCTATACAGATGGCAGCCAGCAGTTACACACTATAAAGAAGAGGTGCGATTTATGACCAGCAAGGTAAGAGGGAAATTAACCTGAGAGGACACCTCTTTAGACCAATGATGAGATAATCTAGAAACTAACTTTCACCAAAGGAATGTTCTGGGTTCAGTTAAGGTCAGTAGAAAGCATTTATGGCATAATGTTGTTGATTGCCACAATAAATCATTTCAACTCATCCTTCATTTTCCTCAAAAAATGGAGACACAATGGAAAGTAATGGGGTCAATTTTTGGAGGATTTAAAACCAGAAATGTTATGCTTATACATTTATAAAATGTTGCGCCATCATGGCAACAAAGTTATAAAATTGGAAATAATAACTACACAAAAAAGGATTAGAAAGTGATTGTTTTACACTAAAATCATTCAAATGCATTAGGGCTGCACAATTAATTGGATTTCTAATCACGATTAAGATTACAGGATACCACGATTTCGTAATCATTCAAAGGCACGATTAAAAAAATATCCACTCTTTAAGAGGTGTGTTTAGAGCATGTTATGTTGTGAGAGGTGAAGCACAACTACTTTAGAGTGTAAAAGGTCTAAGGGGCCGTTCACACAGAACGCGTTTTTCTATTCCATTGCGCTACCACACGCTTGACGGACGTGCATGACTGTTACGCTCGCGTCTCACGTCTTTTGCAGTGCCTCTCATATGAGCGCCGCGTTTTTAAGACGCCGTGTCAAGTTAAAAGAATTTCAACTTTTACATGCAGCGCAGCTCATCAATGTCAGTTCCAAAACAGTGGACCAATCAGAAGAACTCAGAGGCGGGGCGAACTTTGCAAGCTTCTGTTTACAGTAGCAAGTTGGCATGACAACTGTTTTATATGACGGCAACATGGCGGAGGAGGCGCTCATTATTATCTTATTTTCTTTTTTCCCATGTCAAAACTTGTATCTGTCAATTCTGCTGTTTATCTATTTATATTATTTCCGTTGTTGTCGTTATTGCATCACATCTCAAAAGCGCGTCTCGAGACACTCGCGTTCTACGCTGCGCTTTTTTTAAAACCACTCCTGAGCGCTGCGTATCGCGTTTTTAGACGCAAAGACGCGTTCTGTGTGAACGGCCCCTAACCCTGCACAAAAGGAACAACCAGTGACGCAGCGAAACATGATTATGTATTTCTGCTTAGCTAGCCACACTGGGCATCAACCACAAGGTAAAAGCTATTATTTTTTCATATACTGTCTACTTTCTTTGTATAACAGTTCGTAAACTAATGAAGACGGAGAATGTGAGCACTGTGTAATCAGGCTCTGGCTGAGCTGTTCTCAGTGCCGTCAAAATAAAAGTCTGCCACGCCATCAAAATAGAAGATACAACGACAAGTGCAGTTTACGTCACTTCAGAGTTCCTACTGGCGGAGCGAACGCAACCAGGAAAATGGCTCTAAATTAGTTCTTGGGACACCACCCTGGTGGCTAGTTCCTATAACTAACTTCTAGAACAACAGGGTGCGAAAGCCTCTATTACTAATACATGTATATGTTTACTTTTTTTATTATTTAAAGAAGAAACCAAACCAATGTATAGTTGACATTTGAGGCTATAAAAGCTATAAAAAAAAAAATTAGGAAGAGTGTTTTCAGCATGTTTTTTTTATTTTTACATAAAAATATGGCTTGCAGTTGCTTCAAACAATGGTATAAAGCTATTCAAAACATCATTCAAAGTAATTGTGATAATCACAATTACAATTTCAAGGGAATAATTGACAATTATAATTTTTGTCAATCGTGCAGCCCTAATAATAGCATACTGTTTCCGTCTTATGGCTATACTATTGAAAAAGGGAGTATTTTACAATTTCACAGGCCCATTCACTTCTATTGATTTTCGATTTGATCCTCAGATTTTTGCAGTAATAACAAATTCTTTCGATTAAGCTTAACTGGTACTGAATCCTGACTATTCCTTTAACTGATGATGCTCCTTTTGCCCCTTCTGAATAAACAAAGAGGCTAAGACTATAGTTTTATGGCTTTGCTTAATTTAATCTTTGTAATAAGACACTGGGAGCAAAATCTACCTTATGGTTTGCCACCATTTTTCCCAGCATCAAATGTCACTGCATTATAATACATATCCAAGTCTGTGCCGAGCCACACGCCGGGTCAGTCAACTATCTGACACGAATCAAGGCTCGAATCAAAAGGAACAGTGTGTCAGTGTGATGGAGCATTATGTAAATGCTGCCTCTCCCTGCCTAAATATTGACAAATCAGCTCGGAGAATCGAGGCAGCGAGAGCACAGCAGCATCCACATGGGATCTCCCCTCCAGTCGCCTGACTGACACTTCATAGGAAATGTCTTCCATTTACAACCCATTATTTACTGCTCTCCCCATGATTGCTTCACACTGGCCCTGGCAGCAGATTCCCCAAATTGCCCTCTTGGGTGGATTCTGAGCACACTCTTGCTCAAAAGATGGATTCACGCCATGCCAAAAACGCTAACCAGATTACTTCTGTTGTCACCGATTCCCCGATTGCTGGCTCTATCTTTAAAAAAAAAAAAACACGTACAAGAGTCTATGATTGCACAAGACAGCTTGACTGATGTGGATAATACGTGTCTCACTTTACCAGGGATGTTCGGCTTTAAACTATACTAAAAAAAAAATAAGAATCACTTCTCCTTCACACCAAGGACGATAACTATAAAGATAACTATAATATAACTATATTAGAGTCCACACACGAAGATAACGATAACGATGGACGAAAACGTTCTGTTCATTATGAGTGTGCATTGGAATTATGTGATTCCAATGATATCGTTCCTCTGTGTTATCATTAAAGCTGTGTTGTGGACTGCACTGCTCTCATAGAAATTAGGTTTTGGGCTGAAATGGTTTTGGAGAGCCAAAATCAGTGACCAAAACAAACGTTTAATTAGTGCTTCTCCGATGCCACATTTTGACTGTGTTCAGTGTATATTTCATGCACACAACGTGAATAAGCTACAACAGTTAAACATGTCAGCTGTGTGGACACTAGCTCTGGGGCCGTATTCACAAAACATTTTATCTTACCATTAAGAGTTCTCCTAAATAGCAGTAAAAGTTCTTAGCTAAGAGTTTTCTCTTAAAACCTATTCACAAAGCTGCTGAGACAAACTTTTACTAAGGAATAGACTGAAGTCTTAAGCTGAGAGTAAGGGCAGGGTTGACCTTGTTGCTATAGAGTAAGCACACAGTGATTGGCTGATGGGGGAGGAGTCACATATTTAATCATAGAAATATTGTAGAATGAGGTGTCATGTTTCCAAATTAAAATAAAACTTTTAAAATACAAATGAATAAAATAAATATTTAATAAAAAATGTTGCCCTAGTCCAAATAAAATGTTGCCATATTGTTGCCATAAAGGTTTTTAAAATGTAGGCTAAGTGTCACTAATTAAACTAGTATATACAGTTAATTGTCCACCTCTTGGATGTCTGCATCTCAAGGGAATGCAGAATTCAAGCGACAAATTATATTATATTATTTTTTATTTTTTTTACTCTATTCAATAATTTGAAAACCATTCATGAAAGCACACGTGAACTGATCATCTCATCTAAAGTATGAAATAAACATGGGTGAACACCAGAAGGTATGGTGAAAGATACATTACCGAAATTAATCTTGTCTCAATCAGTGTTGCAAACCGAGAAAGACATCAACAAAACAGATTGTAGGCTATACTTAATGTTACATTTACCTCAAGAAAGTTATGTCCATAAACTCATTAGTTAGCTAGAAAAAATAACTCTAGAGAAGAGCATCTTGCTAAACATATGCACTGTATTACATATTCATTATATTCTTACTTAACCTGGTAATTATGTCTTCATTATTTAATGTACAGTACTGTGCAAAAGTCTTAGGCACGTCAGTATTTTCACCCCCCAAAAAAGGTTTTAAGCCAGTTATGTCTTTTGCTGTAGTGTGTCAATAGGAAATATCCGTTTACATTTCCAAACATTCATTTTGCCATTAATTGTAATAATCCAGTGAGATTTTTGAATACACAATAAGACTGATAACAGCCGGTGCTCCACATGGAGATCAGAGCTCACCATCATCAAATCCGTCTGTGATTACATGAAGAAACAGATGAAACAGACAAACCAAATCCAGAAGAACTGTGGCCGTGTCTCCAAGAGATTTTAAGAAACCTGCCTCCAAAGCTACCTGAAAAATGATGCCCAAGTGTACCTGGACAAGAGCTGTTTTAAATGCAAAGGGTGGTGACACAAAACATTGTTTTGATTTAGTTAATATAAGTTCATTGATGAATAAAATCTATTTATAACAGTATTTTTTAAAAACAGCCTCACTTTACAGCATTTTTACACAAGTTCCTAAAACTCTTCACAGTACTGTATCTTTGCAGGCAGGTTACACAGAGACACGGCCACAGTTCTCCTGGATTTGGTTTGTCTCAGTTTCATCTGTTTCTTCATGTAATCACAGACGGATTCAATGATGGTGAGATCAGATCACTGTGTGGAGCACCGGCTGTTGTCAGACTCCTTGTGTATTCAAAAATCTCACTGGATTATTACAATTAATGGCAAAATGAATGTTTGGAAATGTGAACGGATATTTCTTATTGACACACTACAGCAAAAGATATAAATAACTGGCTTAAAACCTTTTTTGGGGGTTGAAAATACTGACGTGCCAAAGACTTTTGCACAGTACTGTATGTTTGAATAAATCTGTTGAGAAAACAAGTTATTACAGTTTATTGTCTTTTAAATGTTTACATTTTACCAACAAACTGGAACAGAAACAATTCTGTTATTATAAGTTGATTTATTGTTGATTATCAATTAAGTTTGATTAAATCATTGATTACTACATGTAATTATTTATTTTCAGTTTCAGTTTCGGCCCAGAATTTTCATTTCGGCGCATCCATAAAACTTTATAGGGTTAGTTATCGTATTTTGGTATGAACAGGCTTTTAACATTGTGATTGTCAAAGCTATTCATCCAAGACAACTCTCTCTGCTGTTAAATTCCAAGAGCTACTCAACGTCATCATAAATCTTCTTCACTATGAAAATGACAGGCGTTGTGTTCGGGGAAACAACATTCAAAAGTCGGGATGTGGCTGAAATTGAGTGCTGCTTTTGCAATGAGAAGGATGTGTTGGGCTTTAACCTGTTTTCAAAAGCTGAGCCAGCCCTATACGTACAGGCAAATACAATAGGCCGTCGCCTTTAGGGGTGAAAAATGAGCACAGCTGTGAGTCAGTGTGACACTGATTTTGTTCAACAGTTTACATAGCTGCTCTGTGATACCCTTGAGAGTACTCTCATGCCCTTTGGCCAGCAGAGAATGATTACTAATAGCTTTCTCCTACACTGTTAAGACTCCCACACACTCTTTTTGTAGCATGACGCTGAAATAACAAGATCATCAGAGAATAGCAAATTGAGAGTTATTCTATCTGCTTGCAAGTGTCTGACAACTATGTGCAGGAATACAGCAGCAACAAACCAGAACCTGTGGTCATGTCAGTGTTATTCTTCATTAAAAGGCATAATTGTGGGTCTAAGTGTTTTGTTAAATGGGTGGCATCAGCTTTGAGGCCTGTGTACGACCAAACGCTCATGTGATAATCCCAGCTTGTTTGATTCTCTTTTACTTTCTTTCAGCCTGCTAGATAAACGCATAACCCGAGGCAGATGGTGCTAAAAATCAGTGTTAAGGAGCAACCATAAAGCTAAGCCATTGTGCTTAAGATAAGTCTATTTGTGAGGAGAATGTCACTTAATGTCAGAATTCTGCAAAGTAATTAAATTGCCAACTATGGCTCAATTGCATCTCTAGTGCAAGATCAAAGTATCACTACAAACAATAGATCAGATAACAAGCAGGGCTCAACAATAAGGATTTTTCTTGCTGGCAGTCGATCAGATTTTCACTGGACCCATAAATTAATGTTCACTTTTTATTTTTTCGCTATGTATTTTTATATCTGCTTTAACTAATATATTAATTGCATATAGTGTATGTTATTATTATTAAGTAATATATTTTACTTGATAATCTGATGATTAATCAAAAAGTAATCAAAACCGACATTCAGAACCTCTAACCGACATACTCTTTCCATGTTGTTTTTTTTTTGGTTTTTAATACCTTCCCCTTAAAAACATACTACCACACGTGTAGTCACGTGACTCCGCCCTGTCCAGTCAGCAGCACAGAAGCCACACGGAGGCGAACTCAAATGCCGAGTCAACACACACGCGAGAGATCACTTTTACTTGCGTCTTCACTAAACTTTGTCAATTGTATGCGTTTTAATTTTGCCAGTTTGGACATTTAAGCGATTTTAGACCATGTATGTGTATTATTATTATATTGACCTACTGTTCCGATGCATTGTGGCACACAAGCACTCATACAGACATTAGTTTGCACATCTAATGACGTGAAGATTGTGCGCACAGAGAGGAGCGCAGAAACTCGTCGTCAACGCTGTCCTGTGATTTATCACTAAAGTAACTTAGAAAAAATAGCATATATTTTCCTACTTTTGAAGTAACTACTTACAAATAACTGCTGAAAGTGAGCTGTTATGTCAGATCACTCTTTCACTAGGAAAAAATATCCCACCTTCGTATCCCACAATCGTTCATTAATCGCAATTGAGGTCAAATGTTCAATTAATCGAGATTTTATTAACCCTATTACTTTTTTTCTAAATATTTTTGCTCATATTCCGCTACAATGTGAATCCATTAATTCATAAAAACCCTTTTGCAGGAAAACAACAATATAAAATTTCTTTGAGACAACAAGTAATTGCAATTTTGGCAAACCTTGTCTGTTAACCAGCTAGAATCTCAGTGACAAATCAGCAGAACTTGCAACAACAACACAGAACCACAGAAAACCAAAAATCTGAGTTTGCAAAGCATAAACACGGATGTACAAGCTCAGTGGATATAAATTCATATCATTTGCAACACAGCACTGGCCCAAAAGGGCAAGTGACTGTTCTGTAAACTGGCCCGAAACCCTCTCACACTGGCCTCGGTCCAGCCATCCTTATTAAGCCCTGACAAGCAGAAAAATGCCATGTATACTAACAAGTGAAGAAGCATAAAATAACAGTTTTACACATTAAATTTGCAATTACATTTTTTAGCAAAACAGAACAGATTGGCTGAGTACTGTATGAGGGATTATCTAACACATTGGAGAAAAATGACCACAAAAAATACACTTCTGCCTCCTCCAATGACAAGCTGTTGAGAGTGCCATTTGGTCTTAGTGCAACACAGTGGCAGGTGGCCGTACAATTCAGCCTGTGTTTACTGCATGCTGAATGGACAGAAAAACAATGCGGCGATTATGATCTTATTCAGTATATTTCCAATCACCAAGTGTGACTAGCCAGCTCAAGTTCTACATCCTAGAATCTGTCAAATCTTCATGGCTGTGCAACACTTTACCTAAATCACTGTCCTAATGAAAACCAGTTGCATCTATAAATAAAAAACATGTCATTTTTCAATGGCAAGCAGCTCACAACCTGGGCCTCACATTTGATTAATTAGCTGGTTTATTGATTCCCCATGTGTAAGCTGGATAATTTAATGTTTAAACGCCATCCAGCATAATAAGGCTACACAACTTTCAAAGTGGTATACACCTAGATCAACATTATTTCAGTTTTTACTATACTACTGAAGTGCGAGTGCTTGTTTTCAGACATTTATTGTAATGCATATGGGGTATATAGTGTAATTATTTTGTTAATAATGTCAACTTCTCCCATTTGTTCTGTATTAATTTAATTGCATGTGGTAGACTTTGATTGCTGTACAGTTTTAATTAATTGTTTATCGGAAGATCTATCAAATCATCATTCTGCACAGTGTTTTTGCAAACATGCAAAAATCACACTCAAAATAGAAATGTAAACAGGTGGTTTACACTGATTGAATCTTCAAGGTCAATCTTTTTCATTTGTGTTTTTATCTATTCATCTCTTTTCAAACAACCAAAGAACAAATTATCATTGTGAAAGCTGCTTATATAGCCAGTTCTGGCCATAAAAACTACAGATACAAGCGCCCAGCTGAACCTTGATGACAAGCACCATAAAAACAGTGGACTGATCTTTCAAAGCACATATTTGACAAGCCAGACACAGAGCAAACATGATGTAAATACTGTCAGCTGACCTCTCAGGACACATTTGACAATAAAACTATGTGGTCAGGTAACCAGGTTTGAGTTACACAACACAAGACTGATTCGTCTGGGTAACCTCGCAATCTTGCAATGACACTATCTCACAGCAGATCAAAATGAGGGTAAGTGCAATTAAAAACTGCACAGTGAACGAGATGCATGCGTGCCTGTGCGCGCGCACAAGTTGCCAACAAAGCGCTCGTGACTCGGGTGCAAGACATAATAAAACAAGAGCCAAACTATCAAGTTCAATGCTGTCTAAACTCTTCAATAACCCATCTGACCGGGTCCACTGTCCTTCCGATGGCTTAATGTAGCGGCGTTATGATTATATCAGAACATGAATAAAAAGATAGATGTATCTTTGTCAAACACTATAATCGTTGGAACGCACACACACTGATGATGAGGATGATGATGATTATGCTAGCCTGCTAGCTAATGTCTCCTGTATTAATAAAGCATAACACCCCCTCAACGGCAGCTTACAGCGGCTGTGATTAACACACGTAGCTAATTGCAAGAGCCATAAGCTAATCAGCTCATCTTCCGTATACTCGAGAAGACGGTCAAAGGCGGAACTTACCTGAAATCCTTCTCTACAACATCAGAGATTTGGCGTTTTGAGATGTTGTTGTAACTGAGCAGCGGCGGTTAGCGGATGAGAGTCAAGTGCCGCTTCAAGTGTTTTGGAGTCGTTTTACACCCCTAGCACACCGATATTAATGATATGGCTGTCACTTATCAATATTTATGGTAGTGAGGAGTGTTGGTAACGGGTCAGTGTTGGGACACAGTGTTGTCTTTCTCTCTTTCTCTCTCTCTTTTCTGTAAGAAAGAAACCCCCCCTCGCTTGAAAGCCGCTCTTCCTGCGAGAAGAATAATGTGCGCGTGAAAACGCTCTGCCCACTTTCCAGTGTCGTGCGCTGCGATTGGTTGAACGCGAGCAGAGCGTGAGACGCGGGCCAATCAGGTTGGACATTTTGTGATTTAAAAACGCGCGTGTGTGTGTATGTGTGTGCGAGTAGTAATGTGTGTATGACTGACTAAACATTGCTATGATGGTGGGCAGGTTGATTCACACCAGCAAATCGTTTTATTGAATCCGTTTAAAAAGATTCATTCTGTGATTTCTGTAGGTTCACACAGAAAGTGCTTTGTGATCAATTGCGCTTTTTATTTATTTTTTCTATTTAATCTCCCCCTTCTTTTTAATCATTATATTTAATCATGCACTAGACAAACGTCTTATTGTTGTTTTTTGCGTTTTAATCGTTAATTTATGAGCGAGTCAGCGTCAGATTTGCGTTTATACAAATTTCATGGTCTAACGACATTTTTGATTAGTCGTTTTTACACAATAATATTGAAAAAATTGGTTGTTCCTTCAGTCTTCTATTTCTAATTTTTAAAGGCACAAGTCACGCGTTTTAAAAGATTATCTTCAGCGAACGAGTAATATGAGTCAGTACAAGGAAGCTGTTCAATTGATTCAATGACTCGTTCAGGTGAGTCGCCACCTACTGGCGTAACGACGTAACCTGTAGATCTAAAGATTCGAATCGTTGGGGTGGATCAAAATCCTGACTATTGTCGTGTGTATCATTTTACTATTTTTCTCGTTGCATTCTGGTTCAATCTGCCTGTCTAATAGAGAATGAGATAAGATCTGGATCCAGTTCATTTGCCTTGAACGTACGTAATGTATAAAATGCAAAAGAGCAACAGATTTTCACCTAACGTCTTTTAAAATGCAAAACAGGATTGTGCCAGTTATTCCAGAGCTTCATTAATAGATTACCAATGTTGTTAAATGCACAGTGGCTGTAAACTTCATAAAATACACATGGCAACTGAAAAAAATGTTAAATGTAAAATGATATGATGTTGTTTTTGTGTGATTACATCCATGACAGAACAGCAGAAGGTTAAGTAGAGCATTCAGGGCTCAGCGGTCATGTTCAATGACCCACTGCTGAATGAATCCTCTGGGACTGACTGAAGCATCATTTCAGAGAGGGAGAAACATGAAGTGTGGAAGACTACACTATAAACCAATCATTTCCACAGCAGGGAGCCGCACACTGTATATGCTTATAAAGCACACTGGAGAACAGCATTCTGAAAGAGCAATGCAAAAATAATGTGGTCCCTCCTCGGCCAGGTGTTTAGCTTGGGAATCCTGGAAATATAAGGTCACAATGCTAATAAACAGACAAATGAACAGATCTCTGTTTTAAAAAAATGACTTAAAATTCATTTTTTTTAAGCATCTGAAAATGTGCATTTAATTCACGAAGAAGAATCTGAGCATAGCCAACTAATATTTTTTTACTTGTTTAACAATTGGACTAATAACAAATAATCTTAATTAAAATTATATATGTATATATATATGTCTATATCTATTATTATGTATTATTTAGTCAACACAACCAAATCTTTAAAAGATCAACCAAATCTAGTATAAATATACAAGTATATACAAAAAGAAAATAATTAATTAGCCTATTTATTTTGTAAAAAGAAATAATATTAATATATTTCTAATAAATAATATTTAAAATAATTATATATATATATATATATATATATATATATATATATATATATATATATATATATATGAATTATATTTTAATTTAGTCAACACAACAATATATATATATATATATATATATATAAAATCATATATATATATTATTTTAATTAATGTTATTTATTATTATTATATATTATTTAGTCAACACAACATCTTGATCAAGTTTACTATGTATATACAAAAATAATAATTATTAATTAACTTATTTATTTTGTCTACACAAAAATATATTCAGATGGCTAAAGCTTGCACAGCCATTTTTTATAATAATAAAAATATTAATTAAAATAATTTAATATTTAATTAATTTAATTTATATATATATATATATATATATATATATATATATATATATATAATTTAGTCAACACAAAATCTTTAAAAAAAATCATTCGAATCTAGTATAAATATACAAGTATATACAAAAAGAATAATTATCAATTAGCCTATTTTGTCAGCACATTAAAAATATACCCTTTCAGATGGCTGAAGCGTGCACAGCCATTTTCTTAGTTTTAGATTCACAGATTAGATTCAAGGGCTGTGAGTGTTACCACCTGCTATATTAAGTGCAGCATTGTCTAACAAAGAAAAGGAAGCTGGGAAAATGATAAATGGACATGCCGTGGCATCATAGTGCTGGAGAAAAAAAAAAACAGACTGAAGTCTAACTGTTTTGTGTTACGGTGTAATGATCACAGCTGGCTGTTTTCTCCTCTCATTATGATAAAGGTATCAAGAGGCTCGCACCGAGATATTGTGTGAGAAACGGATGGCTTGTTATTCTATTGTGACATGACAGGCTGAATGAACAATAAAAATGGGGGAAGAGAGAGAATTTTGTCCGAGGGCCTTGATTGGAGGAGAAGGAGCATGCCGTGATTGATTTCAGCGGGAGAGGGAGAGGAAGGAAAGTGGATTCAGGAGGTGGCTGTAATCAGAGAGACAAAGCCAAACGTACAAGTGCGGTTAAGAGACAGGTTTTGTGAAAGAAAGAAAAACAGCACACCTCCCCCTACCTCTTGTAATTTGAAATATGCATGCTCTTGATACAGAATACCATACCTCGATCATTCCTGCCAGCACAAGACAGATGGCCTGAATCTCATTTCCACTGTCGTGCTACCTTGTCTTGGCAGCTCATCTGAAACACTGCTATTAGTTATCTTTTACATACTGTGTGTCAAGGTATAATGTACATTACAGGTTTTATGGCAACTTTAATCTGGCAAATTCCCTGTTTTTTTAGAATCAAAGAACTGACGGCACTGAATGAAGGCATGGGTAGTGTGTTGTTGTGGGAGCTTTAAGGATTGAAATATAATGAGGATCTGGATTACAGGAGACAATAAAGCACAGTGTGATTTGATTGTTATCGAATTGTGGGCGGATTCATCCTCCCAGTGGAACAGTGATGGCAAAGAAAAAACAGAAGAAAATATGTATGCAGGCACACATGCTATGCAGATGAGAATTATTCATTTAATACATCATAATCACCTAAAATGAAAAGCCCTAATAATCACAGTGCATTCAAACCCCAAGCCGTGACGTTTTTTCATCATACCAGAGCATGAAGGTTTCTTTTTTCTTCTTTTTATAAATATGTAGAGTAGTAAAAGCACATAATATGAATTAACTAACCAACCCTGTTCCTGGTGAATTTGTATATTAATATACTAATCAGAATATTTTGCTTAGACTATGTTTACTTAAAGGGTTAGTTCACCCAAAAATGAAAATAATGTCATTTATTACTCACCCTCATGTCGTTCTACACCCTTAAGACCTTTGTTCATCTTCGAAACACAAATTAAGATATTTTTGATTAACACCGATCGCTCAGCGAGGCCTGCATAGAGAGCAATGACACTTCCTCTCTCAAGATCCATAAAGGTACTAAAACATATTTAAATCAGTTCATGTGAGTACAGTGGTTCAATATTAATATTATAAAGCGACGAGAATATTTTTTGTGCGCCAAAAAAAAACCCAAAACTACTTTTTAACAATAACAAGTGATGGCCGATTTCAAAACACTGCTTCAGAGCATTCCGAATCTTTTGAGTCGAATCAAGAATTCGGATCGCGTATCAAACCAGCAAATTGCTGAAATCACGTGACGCTCACTTTGGCGCTCCGATCCACTGACTGATTTGATTCCTAAAGCTCCGAAGCTTCAAGAAGCAGTGTTATGAAATCCGCCATCACTAGATATTGTTAAAAAGTCATTATTTAGTTTTTTTGGTGCACAAAAAATTATTCTAATCGCTTTATAATATTAAGGTAGAACCACTGAACTCGCATGAACTGATTTAAATATGTTTTTAGTAGCCTACCTTTATGCATCTTGAGAGAGGAAATGTCATTTGCTGGCTATGCAGGCCTCACTGAGCCATCGGATTTCAACAAAAATATCTTAATTTGTGTTCCGAAGATGAACGAAGATCTTAAGGGTGTAGAATGACATGAGGGTGAGTAATAAATGACATTATTTTCATTTTTGGGTGAACTAACCCTTTAACTGTGTTGTGTAATCAGTAAAATTTTATGTTTGTAACTGAACTTTGCTTCAAAAGGGCAGTTATCTCAAAAACAGGAGCATTTGTATAAAAATATTCTTGGGAGAAACTCATAAATGCGGTTTCAGCATTTTTTTTTTCTTTTAGTAGCATGGCAGCAAAGAAAATAAGTGACATTGGCTAAGACTGAGCGTTACACTAAAACAACAGCAGAGGGCAGTGTGAAATAACACACTTTAATGTATAGTTCTAGTGGTAGAACTATGCATAAAAGAAACGTTTCTTTCTCAAAATATTTGAATTATACATGTATACCGAGAGAGCAGAATCGCCTCAGGACAAAATGAATCACTCGTGGAGGCAGGAGATGGCAATTCCGAGCTCAAGTACACAAATCCGTGACTGTCAGATTGTTCACTCAGCAGCATACTGATTACACTGATGTATGACGGATACAACCACTGGGTGGCGCTAACGAGAGCTGCTCTCTTCTGCCTTTGCTGCTCCAGGGTTTGTCTCATATTACTGTCATATCCTGCTTGCTCATTTTGGGTATAGACGTGAAACATGTTTAGTGACACTTAAAGGGATAGTGGCATCATTTACTCGCCCTCACGTTATTTCAAACCTGTATGAGTTTCTTTCTTCTGTTGAACACAAAGGAAGATATTTTAAAGAATGTTGTTAACCAAACAGTTGAAGTCAATGGCTACAGTCAACTGTCTGGTTACCAACATTCTTTAAAGAATATTATTTTGTGTTCAACAGAAGAAATAAACTCATACAGGTTTGAAATAACGTGAGGGCGAGTAAATGATGCCAACATTTTCATTTTTGGGTGAACTATCCTTTTAACATTGTTAAGAACAATATACAAATGAACCTTTTTCAGGCATCTGTAAAGGACTAGTCTGAAATGGATTTTGGACTAAATATGTATTTTTGCAAAGACAAAATGTTCATGACAAATTTTAAAAATGTTTGTAATGAAGCAGAAAGTTTTTGAAAAATACCTGCGATGCATTGATGAATTTCCATGACTTTTCTGTAACATTTTAAGATTCTACTGATTTTTCCAGATGCTTGTGAGTAATGAATTTAGAGTGATTTTTAGCTGAGTAATTATATACACTGCAGAAACTGTCTGCACGTTTTTTTTATTACATTAATTTTCATGATGTTTTCAGGCCCGAAAAACATTGTAAGATTCCCTGACATTTTCAGGTTTTCCATAACTGTGGCAGCACTAACCTGGTAACCTGGCACTCGTGCTCATAACCTGTCTAAGTACCCCTCGCTCCCTTTCTGACCTGTTCTTTCAAACCAACTCAACAGGGCTTTTAGTTTTACTGGGTGAAGAGCTCAAATGTTACTTGATGCTTGTCAGAAAACACCTTCTATACAGGACGACCTATTGAACACTAAATTGTTTTGCTGAAAGCAAGAAGGGAGACCGATCTCTGCACTCAGTTATAACCTCACCCTCCACTAATGCATTTGAAAGGGCTTTTCAATTCACATTCAGTAATAGTTTTCAGTGTATATTTTTAGTAATTGATTTGATATTTTATTGTATGAACTGATCATGTAAATGAGTATGTGTAATGGATTTAATCAAAATTTAGCTTAACTATTTATTTTTTATTATTAATTTAACTATTTTCATTTTAATATATAATTATATATATATATATATTTATTTATATATTTATATATTTATATATATATATTTATAGATATATTATTTAAAATGATAAAATGTATTCACTTTAATAATTAATTTGTATTTATATATTTAATAGTAATATTTTTATATTATACAGTATTTTATATATTTTTTATAATTTGTTACATTTATATAGCGCTTTTCTTGACACTCAAAGCGTTTTACATATGGAAGGGATCCAATGTGCAGCATCCCACAATAACGCGAAGGCAGCCATGTTGTCTCATGTGAAGCCAATCAGTATACGTAATATACACACACACACACACACAAATATATAAATATATATATATATATATATATATATACACACACACACATATAAGGGCTGTTCAAGGGCATTCAAGGGCTGTATCGTGTACAAAATAAGAGTCTGTGTTTATGTAATATATGCGTGTTTGTTTTGCATTTATAATTATTATGTATATATAAATAAACATACATTCATGTATATATTTAAGAAAAAATATCTTATATTTCTATAAAAATATTTACATTTATATATAATATAAATACATATAAAATTATATATATATATATATATACATGCATATATTTCTTAAATATATACATGTGTGTGTATATATAAATAATAATTATACACATAACAAACACACATATATTATGTAAAGACAGGCTCTTATTTTGTACACGATAATCACGATTATCGTTGAACAGCCCTAATACATACACATATATATATATATATATATATATATATATATATACATATATATATATATGAGGCCAATGGGCAAATTTGGCCAGGATGCCAGGGTTACACCCCTACTTTTTCGAAGGAAATCCTGGGATTTTTAATGACCACAGAGAATCAGGACCTCAGAAGGAAGGATATATATTATAATAATAATAATAATATAAACTTTACCCACACTCTTCCATTTTAATAGGGATAATTTATTTGTTATGCCACGCATATAGAACTAACACTTCTCAAAAGCAACACAATACACATACTCATGGTGCACACTGCAGCACAGTGAACAGCTTTAGCTCTCTCCTAAAATACTCAGTGGAGCACCAGAATCACTACAACTCACAAGAAGCTGAACAAAGATCTCTCACACAACACAGAGACACAATTAAAGGACTGATGCTATTTGTACCAAAGCATAGATGGGGATGAGGAGAAGGGGCTGTCACGGAGAGCAGTGTACTGTGCCATACGCTACAGATCGGGACCTTTGAATTCACTGCTTTTCCTTCTACTCTCCATTCTACAGGAGCTGGCTTTGCGTGGCGTTATGTGTGGGAGAGTAAGCACGATGAGCACACTAAGACCGATGCCAGGCCGCCGCTTCAGATGGGCCTCCTGAAGTTCTTGCCAGCGAAACGAGCCTTGTCACCAAGCTCCTCCTCAATCCTGCATGTCATACATTATCAGAATCAATACTAGCAGGCATATTCAATTGCTAGGGACAACAGTCAAATATTCTGTTATTATGCAAAACTATTTGACTGCATAACGGAGCATAATCAGAATCCATTTTAGAATGTAATAATGATATATGGATGCAAAAGCTCACCTCAGCAGCTGATTGTACTTGGCTAGACGCTCAGACCGGCAGGGAGCACCAGTCTTGATCTAAGGGGAAAAAGACAATTTACTTTGTGATCCTATACACAACATTGGGCGGCCATATATAAGAGGGTGTTTGGCAATCCACGTACCTGGCCAGTGCAGAGTCCGACCACAAGGTCAGCGATGAAGGTGTCCTCTGTCTCTCCAGAACGGTGGCTGACCATCACACCCCATCCATTAGACTGGGCCATCTTACAGCTAAACAAAGGAAAACAGAAACAAAACACATTACATACATCATTTTAGTTAGTTTTTATTTAAAAATATCCACAACCATTGTGTGAGATATCAGAAACACTCACGCCTGAAGGGACTCAGTGACGGAGCCGATCTGGTTGACTTTGAGCAGCAGGCAGTTGCAGGCCTTATCAGACACAGCTTTGGCGATGCGCTTGGGGTTGGTCACTGTGAGGTCATCACCCACCACCTGGATGCTAGTGCTGGCAGTGAAGTTGGTCCAGGCCTCCCAGTCATCCTGGTCAAATGGATCCTCAATGGAGACCACTGAGAAGCAAAGATGAGACTTTATTGATTTGGGCTGGAGCGGAAGTTATCACCTGGCACACATCACACAATCGACATCTGGAAATATCTGGTTTTGGAAATGTAAACAGGTGGGGATTTTTTTTTTTTTTTTTACATCAAAATATTGGCTCTATTAGGTACTGCCGTGTACATGCAACTAAATAGATATGTGCAATGTTTACTTCAGATATGCTTTCAAAATAATTAAAGCCATTATTTATTTTAATATGTCAATATTTATATCAATATATTCAACTTTTTAAATAAGGGATTGATCAATTAGTTTTTGCTTTTGATCATGAAATTTTACTGGTAGTGGTATTAAATACTGAAATTTTGAAATTGTGTCAAACAACTTATACTTAGCCTGCATCATAGATCCTTAACTAACAAACTGTTTAATGTTGATCTATATACTCATTTATCACATAACTTGTTTATTTAGATGCTCTGACATCAGATTTGGCCAGCTAAGGATCGCAGTAGAGTATCACACACTCACACATAGTATCACTAAAGATCATGGTAACTGACCAGGATAATCCTTAACAAAGCTCCTGTAGAGGTCAGCCAGCTGGTCAGGGCTGATATAACGGCTGGGGTCATCAGGTGATTTGAAGTCCAGGTCGTACTTGCCACCTTTGTAGAACTCAGAGGCGGCCACATCCATGCCGATCACAATCTTGTCGGTGTAGCCGGCTTTGCTGATGGCATTCTTCAGCAGCTCCAGAGCTGAAAAAGATTTGTAGTTGATGCTTTTTCTTCCAATTAACAGCAAAAGTTTAGGTTAAAATGTTATATGAATGTATAAAGCAAAGTGTATATGTTTTAGGTGTCTCATACATTCATAAAAACTGGCACGTCATACTGTTGTTAACTTCCCAAAGGGGTTTCATGTCAAATGCCCATATAAAGTGCTCATAACAAATCATCAATATTTCTTTAGCTTATATTAGTGACAGCAAAATGGTGAGTTCAGGCACTGAACTATGCTTATAACACATAAGCTTTTAACCTTGGATTCCTGACTAATAGTTTAACTTGAGACAACTAAATTAACATTTAAAATTACAAATAATATGGATAAAGATGATGATAAGTATATAAACATTTAAAGTTCATATATAAACATCCAGTTAAATGTGAAGAACTACATTATTTTTCTCTTAAATCAGCAGATGTTATGACTGATTTGCAGGCAGCACAGAGGTCAAGAGCATTCCCAGAATTCCTTAGAGACTGGGCCACAGCTGCAGAACTTTGCTTGTTTCAATTCAATTATACCAATGCACCAGATCTTAAAATGAAAACCATTTGTTTTTTTAAGTGCAATTTCAGGTAAAGATTCCCAGTGACTCAAAGATTTTGTTATTCAAATGGTCATGTTTGTAAACTCAAGATAACAGTAATCTCTGACTCCTTGAGTTATCTCAGTGTCATCTACAATCAGTATATCTTATACCATATTGTTTATCAGTACTTATCTGTACTAGTTTGCTTACCAGAGGCTAACAGGATGAATTGATTATAAATGTATGTCATCTCTCATGTAGTTTACCTTTAATTCCCCAAGTTTGTTTTACCATGAATATGTTTATATTTATGGTGGTGTTCTGTGTGAAAATATGGTTGATTTTACATCAATTCATAGTACTTCAGTATTTACATTCTTAAAAATCTGTTCCATAAAAACTTCTAGATCTAGACTCCCTATTGAAACTCCAGAATCTCACCTTCTTTGTTCTCAAGGATGTTGGGGGCGAAGCCACCTTCATCACCCACATTGGTGGCATCTTTGCCATACTTCTCCTTGATGACATTCTTCAGGTTGTGATAGACCTCAGCACCAATGCGCATGGCTTCTTTGAAGTTGCTGGCACCAACGGGCAGGATCATGAACTCTTGCATGGCCAGCTTGTTGCCGGCGTGGGAACCGCCGTTGATAACGTTGAAGGCCTTTGGAAACAAACAGTCTATTAATAGTGTGCCAGAGTTTGCATACTTCAGTTATGTTTATGGTGCATGGGGCATTTATTCCAGATCAGAACAATTAAGAATGAACCAATTCAGCAGTTTTGGTTGATACAATCTGATATTTGTAAGTAAAATAACTGTTGAAAAAAATGTTGAAAAAAAATCTAAATAAATATTGCAACAATTTGTTTAAGTAATGTTACAAAGCGTAACAAAATAGTGCAAAAGAGAAAGTTCTAGTGTAATCACGTGACACTTCTGGGAGGTCATTATACCAAATCAATGTGATGACAGACTTTTTTTAGTCCAGTTATCCAATCACATTCACTGCTGAGGCAAAGACACATGAGGTTTTTGTTGCGCATCGAGGGATTTATTCGGTAAATGTGTTTCCATTATAGTTTATGCGCATGTCTTCTTATTGGATACATTTTTTAAAAAAGAATTTATACATATCTTGCCAATTCTATTCAGTGTTTTTTAAGTGAAAAAGGCACATAAAAATAGGTGAATGGAAACAAAGCTAGTAGTAACTTACTAGTGGTTTAGTAAGTGTGCAGACAAAACGCTCTGATGAACCTGATGTTGTTCAGTCACATGACTTTTTTGTGTATCGGAATGTGTTTGCCTTTTGATTTATTAGCCCCAAAAAATTGATATCCCAAAATTTGCAAAAAATAGGTGGAGGGAAACATCAAAACATTGCAGGAAAGACTGATATTTATTCTGCTTATGCTTCTGAGCACGTACAGGCACTGGGAGAATGACTTCTGGGTTGCCAGCAAGGTCTGCGATGTGGCGGTAGAGGGGGACGCCCTTCTCTGCAGCACCAGCCTTGCACACAGCCAGGGAAACGCCCAGGATGGCATTAGCACCAAACTTTGCTGTGGATTCAAGTGAGCACATTCATTAAAATAATGAATGCATATTTGAAAGTCTTTATAAACTAGCATGAAGAGCTGTGATAAATAACACTTTCATCTCATAAATACATTCTGTTTTGGCAATTAAGGGAATTGTAACAATAACAAAACACTTAATCATATTAATATGCTTACACTTGTTGTCTGTGCCATCCATATCAAGCATCAGCTTATCAATCTTCTCCTGCTCCAAGACTGAAACGCTCTGTTTAAGCACAAGAAATTTATTAATAAATAATTGATAAAAAAATATCAATCATTTTTCAAGGACTATGAAACTTCACAAACTTCATTTAGCATAGAACAAATGCGAGGTTATGGCATTCACAGCATTGTGAGATTAGGGGGAGGGTTTTATCTTTATAACTGTCTTTAGAAATGACTTAATTCTAATATTCTTTCAAACATTAGTTAGTGTTCACAACAAGACACTTACCACTTCAAATAATGGCCCCAAACATAATAATCTTACAGTACTTGTCTTGCATATTACAAATAACCACATCTCAACAACAGTATCACCAACACATTATCATGTTAGTCAAAGAACAAATATTCCTACCTGGCTAACCAGAGCAGGTGCAATTGTTTTATTGATATGCTCAACAGCTTTTGAGACACCTGCAGGGACACAAGCAGACCATCACTGACCCAGGCCAAGGAGTGGATGAACATGCAGAGCAGACATGACTAGATGATCACAGAGCATAGAACTGCTGTACTGTCAATGAGAACATCTGTGATCACCTACAAATACCTGCCGTGGTTAGTCATCAAAGCAAAACCAAAGGCTCATGCTGCTTCTGTGCTATATTAAAAGGGGTTAAGTTCCTCACTTCAGTTAATACACACGCTAATTTACCTGATTACACAAAGCAGGGGCCAAGAACTCATTTACATATTTAACAGCTCTTTTCACCCCTGACAGAGGAGAAAAGATGGCAGAAGAAACAGAGGATGAGAGAAGAGGAAAACACTGCAGTGCAGATGGATTGAAAAACTGTGAAGAAATTATATATTTAATTATATATGAAAAAATCATATATAATATAACTATATATAAAACACTGAAGAAATCATATATTTCACAGAAATTAAGAAATGAATGTTAAAATAAATAAAAGTATATTCTGAATTTCATTCAGATTCTTACTGGAAATGTATTATGATATATGAAATATACATATTATATTATGTATATTTGTATAATATTACAAATAAAAGCATGATTCAAAATGGGTTTCACATAGAAAATTGAATTTGATTTTTATATGCAGTCTAACGTTCACATGTTTGGGGTCGGTAAGTTTTTTTTTTTATTGTTTTTGAAAGAAGTCTCATGTTTTTATGCTATTTATTTATTTAAATCACCATTTTCTATTTTAATATAATTTAGAATGTAATTTATTCCTGTGATGGCAAAGTTGACGTTTCAGCATCATTACTCCACTCTTTAGAGTCATATAATCTTTCAGAAATCATTCTAATGTGTTTGGTGCTCAAAAATCTCTATTTCTTATTATTATTATTGTCAAAAACAGTTGTGTTGCTTAATATTTTTGCAAAGAACAGAATTTATTTGAAATATAAATCTTTTGTAACAATATAAATGTCTTTATTGTCACTTTTGATCAATTTAATGTGTCCTTGCTGAATGAATATTAATTTAATTCTTACTGAATAGTGTATATTACATATTTTTATTTTATTATTTATATTTTTATCTAAACAATAATGCAATAATGTTCAAAAACTTTTCAAACATTAAAACTTTAATGCATTTTTTATGCAGTAGTTCACAAATCTCATAAAAGGATAGAGATGCTTTGAAATACGTCATGTACATACTGAATATCTGAAATACAAACCTTTGCCCAGATAACGTGTCTTGTCATTGTCACGGAGTTCAAGGGCTTCATAGATGCCAGTTGATGCGCCACTGGGCACTGCAGCTCTGAAGAGACCTGTTGAACAATAATTACATATAACCATTCACAGGTTTCCTCATATAATGTATATGCACAAACAACTCTGCTGATTTTACTCAAATCTGTTTCCAGAATTCCCTACTAGAACCACTGAGGTCACAGCACCATATAAGGAATGAAAGGACACGCCTCCTCACTGCAGAAGAGATTACGCAACAGAATCACAATCTCTGCAGACCAGTAGTGTATATAGTGCATAATATCATTAAAGGAACACAAAACTAATTGATTGATTAAATAATTGATAAAAAAGCATGAAACCTCAAGCCTATTTTTTATCACCTAAACTCAGTGTGGGAAGTGTTGTTCAGGGGGTTTCCTCTTGTGAGAGAAAGGGACACCCCCTGATTGAGGTTGGCACACGTGCACTTGGGATGGCACATTTCATCTCCAAGTGTGGCAAATCTGCACATCCATATTCAAACAGCTCGGCTGGGTGAATATAAGTCGATTGCCAGAGCGTGCAGATGAAAACGGATTTAAAGCTTAACCAGAAACACATCAACTATTACATAATGATTTTGTACCTAACCAATCATTTCCACCAAGCAATGGTGGAGTATCCAAACCTACAAAATAAGAAAACCGAGTAGAATAATGTCTAGTTTTGATCTTAGTAGCATATCTGTGTTAATACACTGATCCAATCATTATCACATCAAGCGCTTTGCCAATCCAATTTGACAAATTCTTAAAAATTGCGCACTATTAAAACAACTCTAAGCTATACTTTAGGCTGTATTTTTCCAGCCCGGAAAAATCAAACCACATTCATTAAGCTGCGCTCAAATACACACAGACACATTAGATCTGGGTGAGTTGTCTCCACACGTTTTCATACATCTGGGACAGAGGGTAGTGCATGAACGTCAGCAGAGGATGAATATACATTCTACACGTTAGTCCCTAAAAAAAACACATTCTTCTTTCACAGTGTAGTATATATTAGCTTGGCAGAGTATGCCATCTCCCCCTCTCTCTTCAATACAATCTGGCAGGAGAGACATTCTACATATTTGCTAACATGCCAGCTTCAATCTTTCAAAATGGTCATTCACTGAACATAATTAAAACTCTGGGCCTGTGTTAGAGGCCAAGGTCCTGCCTTGTGATAGACTAGGGCACTAGACAAAAAGCAAGTTCTAAAATCAAGTATATACTTGAACCTTGATATGAATGAACAAATCATTAATATAAGGCAATGTCTAAATGTACACTACCATTAAAAAGTTAAATGAAGTCTCTTATGCTCACCAAGGCTGCATTTATTTGAACAAAAATACAGTAAAATCAGTAACATTGTGAAATATTATTACAATTTAAAATATAGATGTAATCTCTACTGCCACTTTTCATAACTTTAATGCATCCATTCTAAATAAAAGTATTAATTTCTTTAAAATTTGAACAGTAGTGTATGTACCATCCATATCATTTCTTTCTGTGTTCATGTGCAAAGCACCACCATACTTTAGCAACGCAATCCAAGTGGTATGTATTACTTTGGCTAATTATAACCGTATACCACCTGATACGTCGACTCTGAGCTATTGGACACCATGAGGGCCTGAATAGGCAAAGAGCTGTTCAGAAGCTCACCCATGTGAAACTGCCACTGCATTCAGACTCTACGCCCAATAACATCACATACAATGTCAATATCATCATATTGATTTTGGACTTGTAATGGACTGTTCTGCGCAACAGTTGAAGAGACATTCATGATGGGCAATGAATTTTATCTCTGAAAAGGTCCCATTTTTGTATATTTTTTATTTTATTTTTGTACAATGTAAAATCCTCAAAAATGTTAAAAGTGCTTGACAATTTGATTACAAACCTTTTTTGGTGTAGAGATCAACCTCCACAGTGGGGTTTCCACGGGAGTCAAAGATTTCACGAGCGTGGATCTTCAGGATAGACATGGTGCAGTTTCTGAGGAGAAAAGAACATGTTAAGAACATGAAGAGCTGATAGAGACATCAGACAGTCACAAAATAACACAAATATGGCTGAGGATGCACAATATATTGGTACCGTATCGGTCCATATTAATTATCATATCAAGCTCATGTCCTCTAAGGTTACACTTACATCTTTAAGAACACATTTTATGTAATAATTAGCCAAAGTCAAAATAAATTATATTCTTTCTTTTTTAATTCTGTACAAGTTCACAGTTTTCAGTACTTTAATTCATTTAGACAAAATAGAATAGTTAATATAATTAGGTTATTACTTTATTAATGCTTTATGATAAATTGCACATTTGGTTACAGCTAATCCCACTGAAGGCCTTATGGTGATTTACCCACCAAGAAATGACTCAACAACTCCAAACTGAGTCAAAGATGAAAAAGGTACTGTTTCACCATGTTACATCAGCATACTCTTTTTATGATTTGGAGTTTCAGTTAATGCAGCCACCAGAGGACTTACACGTTCAAACTGAGTAATACACCACATTTTAACAGTCAACATGAGCAACAGGCAGCAGGAGTTGAGAACAAACTAACTTTATGACTTACAGTTGACTATTTCCCCCTCCAGCCAAGAAAAGCTGAGCCTTTCAGCTGTCAGCACCTGTTCACCTAAAAATGCAGCTGTACTGGACAATTGGAAATACGCAGCAACACTCGAATCCTCTATGCCTTTGAAGGTTTGAATTAATCCGGGACAATAATCATCCGTTAAATGAATTAATTACTTGACTTTCTTTAAAATAATTTGATTTCTGAACCTTTTGTGCACTCAAACAAAGAATTTTCCTTTCTATATCAAAAACTCATATTTTCATTGTCAGACCAGGATGTCACAAGAAAACCCCTTCCCATGAATATCACAAGACTCATTTCCTCATCATCACCATTTCCTGCTCTATCAACATGGTGTGCTAACATATAAAACCAACAACTAAAAAGATATCCACTTCATTTGGACCAATGGAAAATCCTGTAGCCTTAAATGTCTGTG
Organism: Chanodichthys erythropterus; assembly: GCF_024489055.1. Taxonomy (NCBI): domain Eukaryota; kingdom Metazoa; phylum Chordata; class Actinopteri; order Cypriniformes; family Xenocyprididae; genus Chanodichthys; species Chanodichthys erythropterus. The sequence goes on from NC_090240.1 coordinate 24,992,222, forward strand.
GAAAGTTCCCACTGGCCACAACACAGTGGGTTGGGTTAACTGAGACAGACAGTAACAAGTGACTCCTGTCTGCTGTGGGTAGAGAATCTGTTGTTCTCAATTTTAAGACTGAATTACATTAAATTCAAGACTTTAAACATTGTAATGACCATTAAAATGGGTGTGGTTATAACACTAACATCTGTCACTACATTTCATTCAGTCTAAAATAAATCTATTAAATAAGCTACAACATAAATAACAGCAACGTCTCCAGTTACAAGCCTTTCCAATATCCGATGTCAAATTGGGACTCGTTTTAGTTTGCTGTCAAAATACCAGGTAGACGAGCTGTAACCTAAGACGAACAACTTCCTACCTCAAATGTCCTTTTATATTTTTGAATGAACATGTTTAAGTCAACTTAGCTGTTTATCTTCTTAAAACAAGTCAAATCTATGCAATGTTGCAGTGTTAAAATTAGACAACAGTAACTGAATACTGAGATTTTAGAGGACGTCACCGCACAGCATCACCTTCAGTATTGCGTAACTCGGTCGAACATCACGACCACTGATTCAGCACATCTTATTTATCATGACAAATGTTTCTAACTGCTAAAAAGTAACAGACGCCCTGTATTGACCTTACCTTATCTGGCCTAACCAGTGCAAGGGCAGTCGAATGCTGACCGTGGTGCAGAGCAGAGAAGGCAGAAGAAGGCTGGTGCTGCGCACTGTTAAGTGTAGAGCATCAGGAAGCGGTCAGCGCGAGCGCGCTTCTCGTGCTGTGATTGGTCAGACGCGGGTCACGCGGCACGCTAATGAGGTTGCATGGCAAAAGGCACGTTTTCAAACGGCAAGACTCCGCCTTCGACAAGGATGCGGAAATATTAATTCATTGATTAAAAGCTTGTTTTCATTTTATATAAAGGCTATGGTTTAAATGTCCTTGACGTTATGGCGGATATTAGTTGTGGATGCTGTGTTTGAAGCTTTTTGCATCAAATATTTACGTGTTTTATGGTGGAAACTGGTGCATTGTGGAGTACGTGCAGAGCATCAGCTACTTCAAGTGATGCGTCATAGTGAGCGCGCACATGAGTGAACTGAGACACTGATTGAACATGGCAGTCATTTTGAGCTCAGTTTACATTGTGATTTATAAAATTATGTACATACGATTGCACGCTAGTTTCAGAGGGTATATTGTTAATAATATTAACGATGATGATGATGGCACCATCTCTTAAACAATGTTTGTATAAATAATTTGAACTTAAGTAGCCTAAAGTGTTGTTTAAATGATAGGCTACTATAATTCGTTTGATAGCTAATTCACTTTAGTCGAAGCAATCATCTTTTTTCTCAATTTTTTTCTTTCTCAAGTGTGTTTAGATGATTACTTTCTATTTTATGTATTCAGTAGCCCAACATATCATAATATATAAAGGGCACAGTATGTAAGAATGATCATTTACAACCAGACTCGTAGTAAATTAATTTTCAATGTCATTTCCTCATCTCAAACACACACGATGGACCAAGTGATGCTGTGCGATTTCTAGCTTCAACTATGGCAGCCTCACTCATTGACCTTGAGCAAGATTACTATTGCGCCATCTTCTGGCTGCTGATAGGACAGACACTTCAAACGTAATTAAATACATGCAGTAGGATTTGTAGAGTTTGTATGAGTGTTCATCTTTTTAGATATATTTTTTGACAAATTCTACACTACTGTTAAAAAAAAGTTAGGAGTCGGTAATATTTATATAAAAATACAGAGAAAACAGTAATATTGTGAAATATTAATATTTCTGAATTGTCAACAGCCATTCTCCAGTGTCACATGATTCCTCAGAAACCATAATTTGATGATTTGGTGGTCAAGAAAAAATTCTCATTATTATCAATGTTGAAAACAGATGGGCTGCTTAATATTTTTGTGGAAACCATGAATAGAAAACTTGTCCTCATCTTGCTTAATATCCCCGCTCAGAGAAGTGGGACATATCCTGATACTCTTGTGTTTTTCTTTGTGGGTAGTTGTGGCCCAATGGTTAGAGACAAGATGGTAACCCAAAGGTTGCGTGTTCAATTACCAGCAGGAAATGACTGAGCAATGGCACAGCAAAATGATTGCCCACTGCTCTGGGTGTGTGTGTCCGGTTTGAAGTGTGTGTTCACTACTTACTACTCCTAATGTGTGTGCACTAACTTGGATGGATTAAATGCACAAATATGTATTACCATAAAAAACCTTCACGTCACCAAAAAAAAAAAAAAAAAGATGAAAAAGAATAGAAAGTTTTTTTTAAAAAAAAGGCTTTTATTTGAAATATAAATATTTTGTAACATAATAAATGTATTTACTGTAAGTTTTGATCAATTTAATGCATTCTTGCTGAATAAAAGTATCAATTTATTTAATAAAAAAAAACAACTCACATTTTTGAATGATATAGGTCTGAAGGATTTGGATGTCCCATTATCTGTGAATATATTTACTTGCATTAGTATTTAGACCCCTAACCAATGTTCTCATTACCTTGAGCTACAGTTTTGGGGGTAACACATTACAAGTAACTTGAGTTACGTAATCAGATTACTTAGTTTTCTCATGTATTGACTGACAGCTCTCCTGTCGCCATGTTGAGAGAAATCAGGAGTAAGTGCAGAGGTGTTGTGTGTAAACAGGTTATTGTAGTTCTAGACTAAATGTAAGCATTTACTTATCTCACTTGCACAAAAGATTCAGTATTTATCAAAATGAATAAAAACAGTGAAATGCAAACTCAGAATATTGCACAAACCTGCAATAATTAAACAAATATACTTTATGTATTTAATCTCACTTTTATTAACTAATGTCCTTCTAAACTAAATCTATCTATCAAACTAAAGCTGGGGACACACCTTACGATTAGCTGAAACATTCTAAGACTGAACTGAACACACATACCGACTGTTTCCTGCGACTGAAGCAGATTTATATACTTACACATGGAATTTGAACACCGACTGTAATTGCAGACTGAACGCAACCGGCTCTGACTGGACGCGTTTGAGCGCGATCAGTCATAAGTATCAATGTACATTCATAATCAGCCTTACAATCGTTAATCATAGCAACCACCCAGATCACCCAAGCAACCACCTTGAACAACATGGCAACAGCACAGCAACCACACAGAGTTCCTAGCAACCGCATAGCAACCACCCAGAACAGCATAGCAACCTCCTAGAATATCCTAGCAACCTCATAGCAATACCCTAGCAACCACCCAAAATACCTTAGCAACCGCACAGCAACACCTTAGCAACCACCCCAAGTACCCTAGCAACCGCATAGCAACACCTTAGCAACCAACCCGAGTACCCTAGCAACCGCATTGCAACACCTTAGCAACCAACCTAAGTACCCTAGCAACCGCATAGCAACACCTTAGCAACCAATCTGAGTACCCTAGCAACCGCACAGCAACACCTTAACAACCACTCAGAGTATCCTAGCAACCGCATAGCAACACCTTAGCAACCACCCGAGTACCCTAGCAACCGCATAGCAACACCTTAGCAACCAGCCTGAGTACCCTAGCAACCACATAACACCCTAGCAACCTCCTTGAGTACCCTGACTCTATCTATCTATCTATCTATCTATCTATCTATCTATCTATCTATCTATCTATCTATCTATCTATCTATCTATCTATCTATCTATCAAAACTACTAAACTAAAACTGATACTTTCAAACTTTCAAACTGAAAACTCTCAAACTTCAAACTTTTAAAATTACTTCAAACTTTCTGGACCGGCTCTTTCAAGCCAACTTAAAGTTTGTTTTCAAACTTTTTTATCTAGTTAACCAATGTCCTTCGATGATCCAATTCAACCATACTAATAAGCAAAAATGACTTTAGATAAATATTTCATCTTTGATCAGCCTGAAGCTTTCACTTCATATCACTTTTGGTGTGAAAGGGCTTGTACATTTGCCAAAAATAAAACTATAAAAAATAAAACAAACAAACAAACAAGCCCAGTCGAGGTGAGGTGAGGAAAAAGTCTTGCAAAAATAATGTAACATATTACTTTCCATAAAAAGTAATTAAGTAATGCAATTAGTGAGTAACACAATACTTTTAAAAGTAACTTTCCACAACACTGCTGAGTCACAGATTTTACACTGAAATTTAGTTTTTATTTCAAACCACTGAAGACTGACAAGGCTTGATGCAATTAGAACAAAAACATCTTATTAGTCTTATTAGTGCTGCAAAATACTGCAACAGACCTTTTTTAAATTTTTCTTTCAATTATGCACCAGTCAGCTGACAAAATAAATAAATAAATCAAACTGGCCTAGACAATTAACATTTGTACAAATGTACCAGTTTTTCACTTCATGTCTTTGAATGTTCATTAGTAGGACGCAACGTTCATCAACATTTTTATCTCTGAACCTTTATCTGATTGTGTACCCTTATTTTCCTGTACTCTTTGCTAGATCTATAGATTTGGATGAATGCTGTATTTTTGCTGTTCTAATTTAGGAACTGTCAGCTTTGATGTCTTGTATAATATATAATATCCCAATTGTGGCTGATGTTCCCTTGCTGCTATAATCTAAAAAGAAAATGGAAACTAAAACTGATACTTTCAAACTTTCAAACTGAAAACTCTCAAACTTCAAACTTTTAAAATTACTTCAAACTTTCTGGACCGGCTCTTTCAAGCCAACTTAAAGTTTGTTTTCAAACTTTTTTATCTAGTTAACCAATGTCCTTCGATGATCCAATTCAACCATACTAATAAGCAAAAATGACTTTAGATAAATATTTCATCTTTGATCAGCCTGAAGCTTTCACTTCATATCACTTTTGGTGTGAAAGGGCTTGTACATTTGCCAAAAATAAAACTATAAAAAATAAAACAAACAAACAAACAAGCCCAGTCGAGGTGAGGTGAGGAAAAAGTCTTGCAAAAATAATGTAACATATTACTTTCCATAAAAAGTAATTAAGTAATGCAATTAGTGAGTAACACAATACTTTTAAAAGTAACTTTCCACAACACTGCTGAGTCACAGATTTTACACTGAAATTTAGTTTTTATTTCAAACCACTGAAGACTGACAAGGTTTGATGCAATTAGAACAAAAACATCTTATTAGTCTTATTAGTGCTGCAAAATACTGCAACAGACCTTTTTTAAATTTTTCTTTCAATTATGCACCAGTCAGCTGACAAAATAAATAAATAAATCAAACTGGCCTAGACAATTAACATTTGTACAAATGTACCAGTTTTTCACTTCATGTCTTTGAATGTTCATTAGTAGGACGCAACGTTCATCAACATTTTTATCTCTGAACCTTTATCTGATTGTGTACCCTTATTTTCCTGTACTCTTTGCTAGATCTATAGATTTGGATGAATGCTGTATTTTTGCTGTTCTAATTTAGGAACTGTCAGCTTTGATGTCTTGTATAATATATAATATCCCAATTGTGGCTGATGTTCCCTTGCTGCTATAATCTAAAAAGAAAATGGAAATTGCTCCACAAATATATTCACAGCTGACTGTAAGTTAGATTTAGTAACATTTTTTGTTAAAAGCATGTTACAATTAAATATATAAAAAAGCAACTGTGTCAGATTAAGATCAGAGTTTTTACCTTTTTGATCTGACAAAACACAGTCACCAGTCTGCCCCTCATATCACTTTGTATTTAGGTAAAAGGTACATCTTGATCACAACATGTTTTCCCTCATTGCAACTATGCTACTTTTATGCCTTTTTCAAACTCCAGACATGTTTTCACAGAGTTCAATGAGTAATGGGCAGCACTACACAGAGCACATGACTAACTGGGGCACCTTTACTTCATTACCAGCTACTTAACTCTGGAGTCTTCAAAGTAACCTTTGACCTCTACCACTCAGAGTACCTCATTTAATCAGTGCCTGGCCTGTTTGAAGTGGATTCCACATCCAAAATATATACCCTTGTCCTAATTTGTGCATTTTTTTTTTTTTTTTTACATAATCTTCATCTTTAGAATACATAAACAGCATATTTCTTTTATTACTTCTGTTAAGAGTATTTTTGATACAATTAATTGATAGTTCAGTGCTTTGAAATAAAAATATCACAATATGTTAGATTTATATTAAATATTTTTAAAGCACTGTTTAATGTATCTATTGTTTGTCAATGCAGTCTCATGTCATGCTCCAGTTTCACCTTTAAATTTCCGCTTCCCTGGAACAACTTGTAAAAACTTGTCTTAACAGCTATCATCGGTCTGTTAAACATCTTCATTCATGAGAATGTTTGATGTAGCAAGAAACAACAAAAGTTTGAATGATGACTGTTTACCAGCTGCCATGTTATCATTTTCTTTTCTCTAGAAAGCAGCTCTACCCTTGCTTGCCATTTAGTGTTGGTATTATATAAAAACAACAACTGAAATGTAAATATGAAATTGATTATTGCCTAAACTTACATTAGAAGCATGTCTGATAAAATAAATAAACACACTTGTATTGCTGGTTTACGTAAAATTATTTAACTGCTTACTATATCGACCCAAACCCGTAAGACCTTTGTTTGTCTTCGGAACACAAATTAAGATATTTTTGATGAAATCCAAGGGTATCTGATCCATATATAGGCAGCAACGTTATTGGACCTTTTGTGGTCCAGAAAGGTACTAAAGACATTGATAAAATAGTCAACGTGACTACAGTGGTTCAACTTTAATATTATGAAGTGACGAGAATACTTTTTGTATTCAATCCTGAGCCAGCGTTCGAACGTAAACACGGAAGCTCTGCAACGAAAATAGCGTAGCAGAATGACAGGGGACAGACAAATTTGATGAATAAAGTTATTTTTGTGCACAAAAAGTATTCTCGAAGCTTCATAATATAAAGGTTGAACCACTGTAGTCACGTTGACTACTTTATTAATGTCTTTAATACAATGGACCTCAAAAGGTGCAATAACGTTGCTGCCTATGGATCAAATACCCTTGATTTCATCAAAAATATCTTCATTTGTGTTCTGAAGACAAACAAAGGTCGTACAGGTTTGGGACGACATGAGGGTGAGTACTTAATGACAGAAATTTCATTTTTGAGTGAACCCTTTAAAACCCATTGCTGTTATTTGCCTATTTTATGATGTAAACAAATCAGCTTTTATTAGGCTGCTGCTATCATGTGATCATATTTTAAATAGATTTACATGTTAAGAGTAACCTACACATAACAAAGAAATTATTATTATTATTATTATTATTATTTTTTTTTTTTGTTATTTAAAAGGTGTACCTACCAGTACCATTAAAAAAAAACATGAAAAAGAGAAAGGGGAATCCACTGAACAAAACCAGACTGACTTGTTGGTGATCATGAGAACTACAACTGCCTCAAACATTAATTTGCCAATACGTCAAAGCTTCTCCAAATGACCATGTTACTACACGCCTTTGGCATTCTGGGTGTAAACCATTGCAATCAATGTCACTCTCAGCACCTCTTTACAATCCTGTGAACGAGGGAACTGCCTGAGACTGAGTGCACTCTGAGCATGGAGCTGTTAGTAGTCCTGTTATACGCCAGTTTGGTGAATTTCGCGTCGGCTGGAATAGATGGAGAAAAGTGGACATATTCAGGCAAGTGCCTTTTTCTTTTCTTTTCTTTTCTTTTCTTTTCTTTTCTTTTCTTTTCTTTTCTTTTCTTTTCTTTTCTTTTCTTTTTCCCCACCGAGTTCCGACTGGTAGATGCATGCACACATATCTAATAAGTATGTAAGGCAATGTAATTAGCTTACGTTTAGCCTATAGTTAGTTTAAAAACAGTATATAAACATTCAGCTTTAGCCTAAATAGTTTTACTCACTGGTCTTACTGTAGCAGTTATTCAAAATCAAATTTTTATTTGTCAAATGACAATTAAAATTAGTATTAAAATTATAATTTACAAAATAAATTTAAATATGCAAATAGAAGAGGATAGAAACATAAATATGGCTAGGTGTACAGCTCAACTGCATGCTGTATTTAAGCATCAGTGCTTTATTGTGTGAGAAATATGTCTTACTCTGCTTGAATGTCTCACTTTTTCCATACAGAAGGAGAACTGGATCAGAAGCACTGGGCAGAGAAGTTTCACGAGTGTGGAGGCAACCAACAGTCACCCATTGACATACAGCGGCGCAAAGTGCGTTATAATCCGCGAATGGATCAGCTCGTGCTGACAGGATATGAGGACATGCGCGGTAGCTTTCTTATGAAGAACAATGGACATTCTGGTATGAATTCTGATATTAAAAAACACTTCTTTCTTCTATTTTTTTATTTTATTTTTTTTTAAATCATTAGTAGGCTATACCAACTGCAATTGTTATGTGCATCTGTTGTCAACACCTTAAGCTATGTCGCCATCTCATGTCAAACAGTGCCAAAAATACGTATCTATTTTGTACTTACAAAATAGATACGTATTTTTGGCAATATCTTTACAGTTTCTGTCTTTATATAGGCCTAAAACATGCTTCCTTTGAACTCAAACTTCATTCTATGTAATCTTCACAGGTTAGGTTAGCTTTCCATGAATATAGTCCACAATCCTGTTTGTTTTTGACAGTGGAGATTCAGCTGCCAGACACTATGAAGATTACCAAGGGGTTTCCAGAGAACTACACTGCTGTCCAAATGCATCTGCACTGGGGAGGCTGGGACTTGGAGGCCAGTGGATCAGAGCACACAATGGACGGCATCCGCTACATGGCAGAAGTACATCATTCATTTTAGCCTGACACATGAATAGATAAAAAAAAAAAAAAAAGAAAACTTGTGGAGATGTCCTAGTTAGAAGTGGTGTATTTTAAGGCATTGTTTTCTTTAGTGACTGTAGGGTCGGGGACTTATCTATTCAAGTGCTGCTGGACATGTGCCTGAAATTTTAATATGTTGGGATCTATTTTAGACAAATATGCAGTTATCGTTGTTCTAACTTAGTAAGAAATAGTATTTCTGTATTTAACTTGCTCAAGAATGTTGAGAAACTTTAGTTTAACAATACGGAAGGGCTTGTTCGATCTAAGATGAGTTTTGAACTTCACATTACTCAATTTGCATTGCGGTTTCTAACACTTTCCTCTTTGACTTGTGTCACAGCTTCATGTGGTCCACTACAACTCTCAAAAGTACAGTAGCTTCCAAGAGGCCAAAGATAAACCAGATGGTCTTGCAGTTTTAGCATTTTTTTATGAGGTAAGATTGGCTGTATATAATTTTTCATCTAGTTGGAAAGTGGAGTAATGTTTTTATTTTTATCCCCCCCCCCACCCCCCGTTTGTTTTGGTTGCAATACTGCCATCTAATGGACAAGCAAATTATCCTCAAATATACAGAAAAGAGAAAAAACTACATGAAAAAATACAAATTATTGTCTGTGTGAATCCTCTTTTAAGAGCTGGGCTGTGCACTATATGACCCGGCGTTGCCTGAAGCACACAGCACGAGTAAAGTTAGTCATCTGCATTTTCTGAACTAAATGGGTTAATTGATCAGACCGCTGTGTGGTGGCCCACTGCCTGACATTCTGTTCCCACAAGATTGTGTGCAGTTCACAAGCTCCCGCTTCCATTATATGGGGGAGGTCAATGTTTTAGTAACACAACCATAGGCTTTCTAATGTGCAATATGAAGTTTAGTTGCATTGGTTTCTCTGCAATAATAGCTTGGGTAATAGCTTGACTTTTAATAGTGATAAATAATGTGTTCATGAAATCACTACATAAAGTTTTATCTGAATGTTTACACCTGAATGGCTTAAGCAACTTCACATGTACATAGTTTAATAGCTATTAACAACATGGCACTAGTTTAATAAGTAAAGAATGAATTATTTTATTGTGTGAACTATTTTGTTTTTGACACTACATTCTGTTTATACTAATTGTAATATATATATATATATATATATATATATATATATATACTACCACTCAAAAGTTTGGGATAGGTAAGATTTTTAATGTTTTTAAAAGAAGTTTTGTCTGCTCACCAAGGCTTAATTTATTTAATTAAAAAAACAGTAATATTGTGAAAAATTATTACAATTTAAAATAACTGTGTACTATTTAAATATATTTGACAAAGTAATTTATTCTCGTGTTGGCAAAGCTGAATTTTCAGGATCATTACTCCAGTCTTCAGTGTCACATGATCCTTCATCACTAATCATTTTAATATGATTAGTTCCTCAAGAAACATTTATGATTATTATCAATGTTGAAAACAGTTGTGTACTTTTTTTTCAGGATTCCTTGATGAATAGAAAGTTCAAAAGAACAGCATTTATCTAAAATACAAAGCTTTTGTAACATTATACACTACCGTTCAAAAGTTTGGGGCCAGTAAGAATTTATTTTTATTTTTTTGAAAAGAAATGAAATAAATTAATACTTTTATTCAGCAAGGATGCATTAAATTAATCAAAAGTGACAGTAAAGACATTTATAATGTTACAAAAGATTAGATTTAAAATAAACACTGTTCTTTTGAACTTTCTATTCATCAAAGAATCCTGAAAAAAAAAATATTTTGTACAATTGTAAACAATAAATGTTTCTTGAGCAGCAGATCAGCATATTAGAATGATTTCTGAAGGATCATGTGACACTGAAGACTGGATTAATAATGCTGAAAATTCAGCTTTGCCAACATAAGAATAAATTACATTTTAAAATATTTTCAAATAGAAAACAGTCATTTTAAATTGTAATAATATTTCACAATATTACTGTTTTTACTGTATTTTTAATCAAATAAATGCACCCTTGGTGAGCAGACGAAACTTCTTTTAAGAACATTAAAAATCTTACCGATACCAAACTTTTGAACGGTAGTGTGTATATATATATATATATATATATATATATATATATATATATATATATATATATATATAGTATTAATATTATATAATATACAATTTTTTTATGCATTATATTAATATAATATTTTTGTATTAATATAAAAGCATATTTATATATTTGTATTATTATTAAAAATAAATAAATGTAATTTTTTATATTTACATTTACAAATTTTACAGATATATATAAGAGATGTTCCTGGATTAACATGTTTTGTTGATTCTGGAATAACATTCCTGTCCAAAAACAGTCCTTACGCTATCCCTACCCCTAAAACTAAGCCTACCCATAACTTATCCCTAAAATCAGAGAGAAATAATATTAGAAATAATATATCTTAACTTGACATTAACTGTAAACCTATCCCTCAAATCTGATTGGTTGATTGGAATGTTGTTCCAGGGTCAACAAAGATGTTGATCCAGGAAAATGTTTTACTTGGTGAAATGATGTGAAGCATAAATATACTGTATATATATATAGTCAAATATAGTGTTTTGCATGTAGCGGTATATTTGATTAATGGATACTTTGTGTTTAGGATGGGCATTTTGAGAATACATACTACAGCGATTTTCTTGCAAACCTGGCAAACATCAAGTATGCAGGTAATGCAAAACATTTTGGATGAGCATCTCAAAAATATTTTATCCTATGCACTTCTATTCAGTATTTTTTTCTCTTGCTCTTTGCAGGTCAGTCCATGAATATCACGAACTTGAACGTACGCTCCATGCTCCCAGAGAACCTCAGTCACTTTTTCAGATATCAAGGCTCTCTCACCACACCGCCGTGCCACGAGAGCATTCTGTGGACAGTGTTTGAAACGCCCATCACCCTCTCGCACAATCAGGTGCCTCAAAAAGTTCACATGAAATAGTTTGCTATCTTTTTTGCTGTTCCTTTAACTTTTAATGTGGTGACCTTCAGATCAGGAAATTGGAGAGCACATTAATGGACCATGAAAATAAGACCCTGTGGAACGACTACCGCATGGCCCAGCCTCTGAATGACAGAGTGGTGGAGTCCTCTTTCCTCCCACGCCTGGGCAAAGGAGGTTAGGGCAGAGCTACATCCCTTCCAGCACTTACGAAAAACTCTCTTTGTTAGGTCTGCAGTGCCTGAGCATGTTCTCTCTCTCTCTCCTCTTTGGTTTCTTGCAGGAATTTGCCGTCAAGAGGAGATTGAGGCTAAGCTTAAAAGGATTGAGAGCCTCATTGTGTCACTGGACAAAAAAACGGTTCCAGGTATAACTTTTCATGAGAAATGTCAAGATTACAGGTAATCTTAAAGGGATAGTCCACCCAAAAAATATTTTTAAAAAAAAAATTTATGTCTTTCAAAACTACTATGACATTCTTTCTTCCGTAAAACAAAAAAAGAGTGATTTGTAGCAGAATGTACAAGCTGCTCTTTTACATACAATGAAAGTGAATGGTGACCAAAGCTGTCAAACAGCGAAAAATGACTTAAATTTGTGTGACTGTTTCTCATACAAATCTACCATATGGCTATAAAATTTTAGTATCATTTATGTACTATTATTGTATATTGTATTGTATATCATTTATGTACTAGTATTTATTATTCATATTTTGAATTAGCTTTTATTTTTATATTTTCAGTTTTCAGATTACTAAAGTTTTAGTGAATTTTAGAAATCAGAGTTAAAAAAATACAATTTAAATATTATAGTTTTTTTTTTTCAAAATTAGTTTTTGTCATTTTTATTATTTAAATTTTTTAAATATATTTTTATTTCAGTTTTTGCATTAATAATTTTAGTACAATTAGTTGAAAGAAAACATTTTTAATTTTTGTTTTTTAGATTTAAGTTTTTCATCTAATATTTATATTTTATTGTATTTCAGACTTAATGAAAAAATAATAATATTTTTTTTTTTTATAGTTTTAGTTAACAATAACAACACTTTTCAGAAGTCTTGGAATATAGTGTAGGAGTCATGTGGACTACATTTATGATATGTGACCCTGGACCACAAAACCAGTTATAAGGGTCAATATACATCATCTGAATAATTAAGCTTTCCACTGATGTATGGTTTGTTAAGATAGGACAATATTTGGCTGAGATACAACTATTTGAAAAAATCGTCTTTAAAGTTGTTCAAATTAAGTCCTTAGAAATGCATATCCACTCACAAAAATACATTTTTGGTATATTTATGGTAGGAAACTTACAAAATATCTTGTAACATGATCTTTACTTAATATCCTAATGATTTTTGACATAAAAGAAAAATCAATCATTTTGACCGATACATTGTATTGTAGGTTATTGCTACAAATATACCCCTTCGACTTATAACTGGTTTTGTGGTCCAGGGTCACTTATTTCATTCTTTTTGGATATTGACAGCCCCTGACCACCATCCATTTTCCTTGCATGTTCATATATTTTTGAAAAAAAAAAACCCAACTTGTTTCATGCAAGATCGAAAATCATACAGGTTTGACACAAGGCGTAATTAAATAAGAGAATTTTCATTTTTGGGTGAACTGTCCCTTTACATATAAAGTGTGTCATTCTCAATATACATTAATCATCTGTCTCTGAATAAAAATTTGCTTTGACATTGATATTTGGTGTATCCTTTTCAAGGACCATCAACTACAAGTGCAGGTGAGTATTTTTTGCAGTGGGTGCATTTGTAGTTTTAGAACCAGTAGACATTCAAATATACCATGACAACAAATGTAACCAAGTGAGATTTCAAATTTACCAACTTGCATAATTACCTTACCTTTCCTTCTCAAGGCCCGCAACCTCTGTCTCCACTGGTCCTGTACTTCCCAGCAAAGAATTTGGAGACTTACGCCTTGGTGAACTTGTCCCACCCCATGAACCTCCAATCCTTCACAGCCTGCATGAACGTCCGTATCCCACCCGTACAAGACCTCACTGTGCTGTCTTACTCCACTTCACATGACAACGAGCTCATGATCACACTGGGCTCTGAAGTGGGTCTCTGGATCGGAGACGAGTTTGTTAATTTACCATTTGAACGTCAATCCCACGACTGGACAAACTACTGCTTTACCTGGGCGTCACATACCGGAGGGGCTGAACTGTGGGTGAACGGACTGGTCGGGGATGAACGCTACATTAAGGCAGGCTACACCATTCAAGCTGGAGGAAAACTCATTCTGGGGAAGGACCAGGATGGCTTTTTGGGGATCTCTGATACCGATGCTTTTGTAGGCCATATGACCGATGTAAATGTATGGGATTATGTGCTGACTGCGGCAGAGATTGGGGAGCAAATGGTTTGTGATAATGGCAAGATGAAAGGGAATGTCCTGAGCTGGGGAACCACTCAGCTCAGTCTGTATGGAGGAGTTCAGCTGCAGGCTGAGCAGGTTTGCCACTGAGTGAGAGAAAGAAAGAAAGAAAGAAAGAAAGAAAGAAAGAAAGAAAGAAAGAAAGAAAGAAAGAAAGAAAGAAAGAAAGAAAGAAAGAAAGAAAGAAAGAGCACCACAGACTCAGAAACGAATGTTAATATCAGCAATATTAGCTCTGCCAACTTGAAATGTATACTCTCCCAGGGGAATAACGGCAACTTCAATGGCAACTTAAAATTCTGCTATCATTTACTCTCCCTCTAGTTGTTCCAAACCTGTATGCATCAACTGTTTGGCTACCAACAACATAGTGTGGCCCAGATCCAGCCCACATCTGGTACATGTGGATTACACACGGACCAGATGCGGGCCGGATCTGAGCCAACACTATCTTGCTGTGGGATATCTTCTTTTATGATAGAAATTCATACAGGTTTGGAACAACTTTAGGGTGAGTAAATGATGACAGAATTTTCATTTTTGGGGTGAACTAACCCTTTAAAGCTAAAAGATGTATTCTATACGCTCTGAATTTTAGATGAAAGCATTTCAATGTTTTTTTTTTTTTTTACCCAATTGAATAATGTGAATCATATCTGAAGAATTTCAATAAACAATATTTGCATTCTTAACATTGTGTTTTACAAAATGTTTTATATACAATAAATGGTCAAATGAAATATGTCTGAATATATTTCAAAATATTACATTTTTTTCAGAATATCTCCATATTTATTCAAAATTCACTTACAATAACTTTGAATATCAACGAAGAGCATGTTTCTAATTTCTGAAATAAAATTCCTGACATCTGAAAAAAAAAAAATCTTTATATAATATAATATTTTTTATTATTATTTCTTAGAAAAGGAAAAAAAAGCAGTGAAGCACCTTTGCTAAACTATTTATACAAATATTTGAAAAACATTTTCCACCAAATCAAAGTCATATGAGTCAACGGACAGGCAGAATCATACAAAAAAAAAAAACTTAAAACAGAAAATGATATTATAGACAGGATTCCTGCACACCCTCAAGGTTAGTAAATCTCTTAAAAGATCAGCTCATTTGACCTTTATGATATGCAAGTTTGGTTCAGATTGTAAAATATGCAAAAAAATTAGTATAAAAAATTATAAATGATAAAAACAATACATTTTTACCATAAAAATATATGTGAAAACATTTTAATCATATATTTTTACATAATGGTTAAATCACATGTCACTCAATTCAAAATTATGTTGAAATTGGTATAAAAGTTTCGTTTTTTTTAAAATATGAAAATCCATGTGAAAATAATTTGAACACAAAGAGTACATTTTTAA
Organism: Chanodichthys erythropterus; assembly: GCF_024489055.1. Lineage (NCBI taxonomy): Eukaryota > Metazoa > Chordata > Actinopteri > Cypriniformes > Xenocyprididae > Chanodichthys > Chanodichthys erythropterus. Next base: position 25,007,851 of record NC_090240.1, read on the forward strand.
GAATTTGGTGCATTTTAAACCTGGTTCTAAATAAAAGAACAACATTTCTTTCTTGTACATTAACAAGGCCCAGATCCAGCCCACATCTGGTACATGTGGATTACACACGGACCAGATGCGGGCCGGATCTGAGCCAACACTATCTTGCTGTGGGATATCTTCTTTTATGATAGAAATTCATACAGGTTTGGAGCAACTTTAGGGTGAGTAAATGATGACAGAATTTTCATTTTTGGGGTGAACTAACCCTTTAAAGCTAAAAGATGTATTCTATACGCTCTGAATTTTAGATGAAAGCATTTCAATGTTTTTTATTATTATTTCTTAGAAAAGGAAAAAAAGCAGTGAAGCACCTTTGCTAAACTATTTATACAAATATTTGAAAAACATTTTCCACCAAATCAAAATCATATGATGCAACGGACAGGCAGAATCATACAAAAAAAAAAAACTTAAAACAGAAAATGATATTATAGACAGGATTCCTGCACACCCTCAAGGTTAGTAAATCTCTTTAAAAGATCAGCTCATTTGACCTTTATGATATGCAAGTTTGGTTCAGATTGTAAAATATGCAACAAAATTAGTATAAAAAATTATAAATGATAAAAACAATACATTTTTACCATAAAAATATATGTGAAAACATTTTAATCATATATTTTTACATAATGGTTGAATCACATGTCACTCAATTCAAAATTATGTTGAAATTGGTATAAATTGGTATAAAAGTTTTTTTTTTTTTTTTTAAATATGAAAATCCATGTGAAAATAATTTGAATACAAAGAGTACATTTTTAAGAATTTGGTGCATTTCTTTCTTGTACATTCTCATTTGTCATAACACAAATACAGAGTTCAAAAATTCTGACACTAAAAAAATAAAAGTGTTAAAAAAAAAAAAAAACTTTCAAAGCACTGCAGACAGACGCAAAAATGTGTCATGTGTGAATGACCCCCTACCCATTCAGAGAAATGTGTTTTTAATTTCCTGTCTGTTGCTTTCCTCCCCTCTTTCTTTGATCTCAGAGTCTTCACCCTCCACCACAATATCCACCTTGTTTCTCTGAGCAAAAAGCTTGCTGGTCTCAAGAAAGGTCTTGTTTTTGGTCTCTGGGATGACCACCCAGATGTAGATAAGTGTCGCAAGACAGATGCAGGCAAAAATGATGAAGCTGTACGCACCCAGGCCTCTCTGTAGACACAAATGAGGAATTCTTTTTTTATCTTACATGATCCACAATTTTCATAATTTAGGATTTGCACTGATTCCATGACCAAACTGAGTAAATCATCAGAAATTTCAAGTATTAATGAGTTAACAACTACTGTGAATGTTTGTTAGTGTGGCATTAGACCTCTGACCTCTAGAAAAGGAAAGACCAGGCCGACTGTGAAGTTCGAAAGCCAGTGAACCGAGCCGCCCACCATGAAGGCTGGTGGTCTAGAAGACTGCCGGAACATCTCTGTGGTGATTACAGTAGGAATAGGACCTGCAAAGGGACGCAGCAAAAGCTGTCAAAACTAGATATTCGATCGCAACACACTTCATCTTTCTATAGGCAGTGAGAAAAGTGATTGCTTGAAACACTGTGCTGCTTTTACAATCTGTTTTACAGCCACTTTAAAGCACTTCTCTCACATTCACTCCAGGGTTTTAATGTAAAATCCTAGAAACTGCAGCATAAATCTATTGTCATTCCCCACCAAGGAATACAACAAGAAGAAAGGGAGGGAGTGAATTTATTGAGATGCAGCGAGCTCCCCTGTGCATCTGCAATATGCCCCGACGGGATTGGCGTGAACCGAACTCACTTGGGCCAATAGCGTGTCCGATGACGTAAACAATGACACAAACGATGCTGACATAGGGCATCCAGTCCAGTGTAGTCTGTGGGTGGAATGTGCAGCAGTTATTCTACCACATTTATAGCCTTGCATTTCACATAGACCCTAGAGGCAAATTTGTCAGGCCAGTACATTCATGGCTCTAAAATTAAAATCTCTGTTGGGAGTGAGATTTTACAGCCATCTGTCTATAAACAAGAATTTATTACAACCATAATAGGCCACATAAGGTAACTCTCACTTATTCAGTTAAGGTGAACCTGATTGGTCATAATAATGAGAATATCTGAATCCTTTGAGCTTGTATTAGGGATGGACCAAAATTAAAATTCTTACATTCTTATTCGATACAGATAAACTGTTAATTATTCTATGGACGATAAGCAATAAAAGACCTATATTAAAATATTACCATTACATTATTTAGACAGTGCTGTTTTAGGTTTAATTATTTTTTAAATAATAATATTATTTTTAAATATTAATATTTATAAATATAATTATTTTTAAACTTATTTTTAAATAATATTATTAAAATATGTCTAAATAATGTCATAATAATGTTAAAATATTACTCTGATATTATTTAGACAATAATATAGTAATTTTAATAAATTAATATTAAAATATTATGTCTAAATAATGTCATAATAATGTTAAAATATTACTCTGATATTATTTAGACAATAATATTGTAATTTTAATATATTAATATTAAAACATTATGTCTAAATAATGTCATAATAATATTAAAATATTACTCTGATATTATTCAGACAATAATATTGTAATTTTAATATATTCATATTAAAATATTATGTCTAAATAATGACATTATAACATTTTAATTTTAATTATATTTTAATATTAAATATTTTGTCTGAATAATATCAATAATATTACTTTGATATTATTTAGACAATATTTAATTATGTCTAAATAATCTCATAATATATTACATTTATTCTTTGACATTATTTAGACAATAATATTTTAATTTTATTTTAATTTTAAAATATTATGTCTAAATAATGTCATAATAACATTAAAATATTACTCTGACATTATTTAGACAATAATATTTTAAGTTTAATTATATTTTAATATTAACATTTTGTCTAAATAATGTCATAATATAAAAATATTATTCTGACATTATTTACACAATAATATTTTAATTTTAATTATATTTTAATTTTAAAATATTATGTCTAAATAATGTCATAATAACATTGAAATATTACTCTGACATTATTTAGACAATCAGACAAAGATATTTATTTAGATTTTTGCTAAAGATTGCATTTACAATATTATTATATTATTGATGTTTTTAAAGATTAACTTTAATCTTTAATCTAAATGTAAAATCAGGGCAAACACAAACACACAGAGCATGAACAATTAAATATATAATAATCAGCAGATAAATATTCAATTTAGTTTAGATAAAATTCTAATACTGGCCGATAAATCATGCATCCCTAGCTTGTACTGGAATAAATACAGCATTGTTATACCTGGAAGTAGAGCGCTATGGTCAGGACAACACAGGCTGCACAGCAAATACCAAAGCCGATCAGTAGCAACAACTTTCTGCCGGATTTCTCCACTATAAACACCTACAGAAGCAGAAAATCATATCATTTACACTCATGTTTCTGTGAAGAGCATTAATAAGCTCAAAACAAAGTGGCTTACAGCTGCTATTGTCATGAAGACATTAACCGCTCCTGTTCCGACTGTCACATACTGAACGTGCTCATCCTTCACTCCTGCTGAGCTGTAGATGCTGTCAGCATAGTAATAAATCTGAAGATGGGGTTAATGTTAAGATTTAGTCAAGCAAAACTTATTTGAAACATAAGCTTTCTGAAGAGAATTGTGTTGAAAATAATTAGCCGTGTGCTCTTTCAAATTGGTGCTTACGGCATTGACTCCTGACAGTTGTTGGCCCATGTTCATGAAGATTACAGACAGCAGCTGCCAACGCAGTGAGCGGAAGGTGAAGAGGTTGAGCAGAGAGAGTCGACCTTCTGCTTGCTCGGACTGAACCTCAACACGCATCTCACACAGCTCCTCATCCACATCCTCCCAGCCCCGCAGCCGCTGCAGGCCTAAAACACAGCACAACAAATCGGTTTAATTAAGCAATATCACACAAGCAATATAATATGTGAATACTAAATGTGTATTCAGATCATCAGCATGGTTGCTAGTGAGATATTGCTTTTAATACATTTCAATGAACAAGAGGTTAATATTGAATAACTTATATTTCAGAAACAATATTGTCAGTTAAGTGGTCTATATTTGCTCTGACAACAAAAATCCAAACTAATCCGAAGCAGAATGAACCACTCTGAGTTAAACAATTGGTCTTGCGTTCCTTATTGAATCAGTGTTTTTGAATGTATCGGTTAAATGAATGTGAATGATAATGATGCACTCATAAAGAGATTCACTTGCTCCTGAATGAATCATAGTTTTTGAACAAATCAGTTGAATAAATGTGAATGATTCAATGATGCACTCATAAAGAGAGTCCCTTGTTTAGTTCCTAAATGAATCAGTGTTTTTGAGCGAATCGGTTGAACGAATGATAACGATGCACTCATAAAGCCAGTCACTTGTTTCGTTACCTCAGTGATTCAGTGAATAAATGTGAATGATTAATTGATTACCTCATAAAGACAGCAACATGCTTTGTTCCTGAATGAATCTGTGTTTTTGAATGAATCGATTGAATGAATTTGAATGATTCAATGACGTTCTCCTAAAGACAGCCACTTGCTTTGTTCCTGAATGAATCAGTTATTTTAAAAAGAATCGGTTGAATAAATGTGAATGATTCAATGGCACACTCATAAAGACAGTCTGTGTATGAAGCATATTCTTACACTACTAAAACACCAAAACACTAGAATAGTATGGGATGAATTTGATGTAGTCATTTACATGAATAGGACAATATTTTAAAAACAAATTATTAGAAAGTGTCTCTCTTTGTACCTGTATTCACACTAAATATATTTATTTTTAACTTGAAAAAAGGACCAAAAATACTTATTAAAAGGTGCCATTGAACGTTTTTTTTACAAGATGTAATATAAGTCTAAGGTGTCCCCTGAATGTGTCTGTGAAGTTTCAGCTCAAAAAACCCCATAGATTTTTTTAAATTATTTTTTTTAACTGCTTATTTTGGGGCATCATTAACTATGCACTGATTCAGGGGCTGCTGGCCCTTTAAATGTCATGCTCCCTGCCCATCGAGCTCGCGACTCTATAATACAGTGCATTTACAAAGTTCACACAGCTAATATAACCCTCAAAATGGATCTTTACAAAGTGTTCGTCATGTATGCTGCATGCATGCTTCGGGTCATGTGAGTATAGTATTTATTTGGGTATTTATATTTGATTCTGAACGAGTTTGATAGTACTCCGTGGCTAAAGCTAACATTACACACTGTTGGAGAGATTTATAAAGAATGAAGTTGTGTTTATGAATTATTATTAAATAGCGACAGTCTTGTCTCCGTGAATACAGTAAGAAACGGTGGTAACTTTAACCAACATTAGCCTACATTAGCAACATGCTAATGAAACATTTAGAAAGACAATTTACAAATATCACTAAAAATATCATGATATCATGGATCATATCAGTTATTATTGCTCCATCTGCCATTTTTCGCTGTTGTTCTTGCTTGCTTACCTAGTCTGATGATTCAGCTGTGCAGATCCAGACGTTTATACTGGCTGCCCTTGTGTAATTCCTTTCATAATGTTGGGATCATGAGCTGGCATATGCAAATATTAGGGGCGTACACCCCGACTGTTACGTAACAGTCGGTGTTATGTTGAGTTTCACCTGTTCTTCGGAGGTCTTTTAAACAAATGAGATTTATATAAGAAGGAGGAAACAATGGAGTTTGAGACTCACTGTATGTCTTTTCGATGTACTGAACTCTTGTTATTCAACTATGCCAAGGTAAATTCCATTTTTGAATCTAGGGCACCTTTAAAGGGTTAGTTCACCCAAAAATTTAATTTCTGTCATTAACTACTCACCCTCATGTCGTTCCAAACCCGTAAGACCTCCATTTATCTTCGGAACACAAATTGAGATATTTAGGATGAAATCCGAAAGATTTCTGATATAGATAGCAATGTCATAACCACTGTAGTCACATGGACTAGTTTAACAATGTCTTTACTACCTTTCTGGACCTTGAAATTGGTTATGATGTTGCTATCTATAGTGAGGTCAGAAAGCTCACAGATTTCATCAAAAATAAATTAATCTGTGTTCCGAAGATGAACGAAGGTTTTACAGGTTTGGAACGACACGAGGGTGACAGAAATGTCATTTTTGGGTGAACTAACACTTTAAGAAAATTATATTTGCAGGGTACACAAGACCTTAAGGTGCTTACAAAGAACCTTCATTTGGAAAAAAAGTGTTGAAATGTCTCCAAATGTTGTAAATTCATAACATAAGAAATAAAATTGACAAAGCCAGCCCGACTCCACCATAAAACCACTGCAGTCTCGATGAGTTCATTGTTGGTGCACATCCCGCTGTGAACCTCACGTTTTCTTTGTGTGCTCTTACATAGACCAAAATAACTCCTTCTGTACCTTTCCTGGCAGTTTTTTCATCCCCCTTCTGTATGAGCATGTAGCGTGGACTCTCAGGAAAGAAAGGCAGAAGCAGCAGCTCAATGGCAGCCGGAATCCCTGTGAGACCCAACATGATGGGCCAGCCTAAAGAGAGAACATTACACATCACCATGAGCAGCAGCAGGGGCACGCTTTTCCAACTGCACTCAGAAACTAAAATAACACAGCAGTAGTAGAAATATTTCTAATATCCCACGCACTGTGCGTTACCTTCTTTATTTCCTAGGATATTGCGGATGCCGAGAATTTGGGCGGCAACAATGCCAACGGTGATGAAAAGCTGTGGCACGATCCCAACGGCCCCCCTGTAATTCTTGGGAGCAATCTCTCCCAAATACATGGGCACCACATTGGAGGACAAGCCTAGAAAACACAGTCACATACTGTCATGCTCAAACACACAGTACAGCTGATCCATACGGACGGGTGGAATATTCTACTGACCTGCACAGATGCCCACTAAAAAGCGTGCGACAATGATGATCTCAAATGACCCTGCCACTTCACTCACACCCATCATTATAGCAGGAACAATAGAGAAGATGTTGTTGAACAGGAGTGTGCCTTTTCTGTAAGCAAATGACCTCACGTTAGAGTGAATTATGATTGGGATTTAATGCAATGTATTGGCAAAAAAACGTTCTTTCTTTTTTTACAACGCCATACAATTCAAAGGAAATTACCTTCCGAATTTGTTCACCAATGGGCCTACCATGAGAGATCCGAAAAACCCACCCAGTGGGTACATGGACACAGTAACGGACCACAGGAGGGTCAGGAGACCATCTGACATTGGACCATAACGATTCTCATATACTTGGGTGTAGAACAGCTGCATTTCCTTTTATCAGAATATCAGTGTAAAGTTCATCAGAGGTGAATGTTTAAATATGCAATAACTAATATAATATAATATAATATAATATAATATAATATAATATAATATAATATAATATAATATAATATAATATAATATAATATAATATAATATAATATAATATAATATAATATAATATAATATAATATAAGTACCGGGGCAGGTGAGTTGACCACAGCAACATTGTATCCATACTGAAAAGACGAACCAAACCCGGCAATCAAAGAAGCTGCAGCCAGGATCAGCGTCACCCTCTGCAAATTTGCAAGTTTAAAAATGTGTAAATGCTACTAAAATTCTCATTTAAACATGATTTTTTAAGTCATATGGAAGCTGCTGCAATATATTGGAAGAGACAAAAAATACTGTTAATTTGTTGTCTGTCTGTTAGCTATTTAGAAATGGAAGTGTCAAAATGTAAAACAAGTGTTTTAATTTTATTTGTGGCCGAAATGTAATATAGTAAAAAGTACTCACCCCCTTCCTCTCATGTTTCTCCATGTTCACCTCTGCCTTCATGCTTTAAATCTAAAGTATGGTTAGAAAGAACACCAGAGAAAAGAAATCACGCTGTGTATTGTACTTTGGACATTGGAGCCAACCCTGAAAACCAAGGTTAAAGTTGTTTGGTATTAAAAAAACAGATATAAAGAGATAAAAGTATCTTCACCTATAAAGGGAACCGCATGACATTAATTGTCTCAGTTATTGGGGTGCTAGTACTGTATAAGTGATTATTCTAATATAATACCTTAATATGAAAGTAATGCAAGCAGATTTTGAGTCCTCTCTATTGTTTTCTGTGCCATTTCCTATATATTTTAGATCTCATATTGACTAACCCTGGTGTGTTTAATGTTCTGGAATGTTCATATGTGCATGCACACTATGATACTAAAGCCTGAGTAGTTTGAGGATATCCTGCAGCAAAACATTGAGCAGGAGAATGCACACCATAATGCACATAGTCAAATAAAGTTTCTGCTCCTCATGTGTATTCTTGGTTTCTTCAAATATTTAAAAGGTAATGTTGACAGGGAAACAGACTGGCAAACAAAACATTTAGTCTTTCTGCTTTCTTTAGAATTCAGAAGACTAAAAAAAGAAAATCATACTATTTTTTGGAGAACATTTGCACCCCTTATAGGTGAAAAGTGTTAATGCAAGTGTACATGACAAGTAGTTTTTGTCTTTACCTAAAATATGCAACTCGCACTTTGCCATGTAAAATAAAAACAGGTAAATTTTGATTTTATATTTAACATGAATAATGACAGATTCTCAGACATAAAGAAGAAAATCCTTTGAAGATTATTTCAAAATGAATAAGGTGTTTTCAGGTCTCACTGCTGGTTGTCCTCTAAGAGACCTCCATACTCAATTCAGGACTTCACGCACAACCTGCAAGTTAGCATATTTTAATTAAGACCCTATTTATAATTACAATCTCTGGTTTACACCTGAGTTATGAAAATAATGGTAAATCTTAAAAATGGATCCCTTGACTTATCAGAACTAATGCTGGAGTTAGTAATTGAATAATTACTCAATGTCAGGGTTCTAAAGAAAAAACATTATAGTCAGGAGTAAAAGGATTTCCATAACACTTTGAAAAGGAATATTCATATATAATTCTCTCAGCCTCACTATGGCTGAGTTAATAAAATAAGTTGGGGGGGGGGGGGGAGAAGAAGAAGAAAGAAAATATGCTGAAATCTATGTGCTAAATTAATCAGCATAACCAGGGTCTTAAACCAAAAGGTCCAGAAAATCACAACTTGCACTATTTTAGGAGACAATATCTTCGATGGCTATGCAATTAAATAAACAATGTGCAATTCAGGAGTATTTAGTGTACATTTCCAGGTTGGTAGCAATAGTATAACATAAAAAATCATAAATACAGTAGGTGAAATAGATTAAATAGACTAACCAAGTCAAATAAAAGACTACCAAGGCATCTTTGCCCTATGTAAAATTGGAAATGCAACAGTAATGATTCCCTTAGTAGCACCAGCATCTCTGGATTGTGAATATGGACTGCAGTCCACTAACTGGTGACCTCTGAGTCCCAGACTGTTGTTTTCCACTAAATGTCAACATATGCTAAGCTTTGATGTATTATTTTGATTTATTATTTTACTCCTACAGGGATAACTTTAGTCTGACAGATGTTGGGTGATTGGCTGCAAAAGCACCCCATTGTCTACAAAAAGCATACCAAATGTTTTATTTTCAATAATAGCTTTTTGATATTAATATTCATGTGTACAGTGTTTGCACTATGGGCTACTACACATGCTGAAAAAATAACACACCGGATTTGCCATGCACGTGCTTTCATGTACAGCCTTTACCTTTATGGAGTTGTTCAAGCTGCACATTCAGTGTTGATCTGAAAGAATTTCCTCTTTGCCTGAAAAAATTTGTTTTGTTTAATTGTGGATTTTAACTAAATGTTCCACTTTATCCAGTGCTCTTTTTGTTCTGTGCCTTAAAGGTGCCCTAGAACTTTTTTTTTAAATATGTAATATAAGTCTAAGGTGTCCCCTGAATGTGTCTGTGAAGTTTCAGCTCAAAATACCCCACAGATTTTTTTTTTTTATTCATTTTTTTTAACTGCCTATTTTGGGGCATAATTAGAAATGAGCCGATTCAGGGTGTGTGGCCCTTTAAATCCTGTGCTTCACGCCCCAAGAGCTCATGCTTGCCTTAAACAACATAAAAAAAGTTCAAACAGCGTATATAAAACTCAAAATGGATCTTTACAAAGTGTTCGTCATGCAGCATGTCTGATTGCGTAAGTACAGTGTTTATTTTGATGTTTACATTTGATTCTGAATGAGTTTGAGGCTGTGCTCTGTGGCTAACGGCTAATGCTACACTGTTGGAGAGATTTATAAAGAAGGAAGTTGTGTTTATGAATTATACAGACTGCAAGTGTTTAAAAATGAAAATAGCGATGGCTCTTGTCTCCGGGAATTCAGTAAGAAACGATGGTAACTTTAACCACATTTAACAGTACATTAGCAGCACGCTAACGAAACATTTAGAAAGACAATTTACAAATTTGATTTATTATTATTTTTATGGAGCTGTAGCTGCTGGGGAAATAAGAGAACACATATTATATTTGCTGTAGTTCACCGCTACATTACCACTATACTTCCACTAAACAGTATCTGTTTACCCAGCCAAAATTATATCAGTTCTGAGAACTACAGAAATGTCAAAAGTGTCAATTAAATAGTTGTAACTATGATTCTAAATCCAGAATTGCTTCATGTGGCTTTGGATGAAAGATACATTACTTGTTCATATCAGCAAGAGTTATTTGTAAGCTTTTTGTTATCATTCTTTGTCAGTGTAATATATATTATCAGGTTAATATATTTTCCATTAAATATAGTATAAAATGGTTTCAGCATTTCACTCTGTTGAAAGGTTGCAGTTAAAGTTAAGATGCAGTACACAGTATGAATGATCATAACCCCCGAAACCCAATTTAGAAATCTTTATATCTAAGACATATTAGTTTTTTTGTTGTTGTTTTTGTATACTATCATGGATAACAGATACTGTTTAGTGGAAGTATAATGATAATGTAGCAGTGAACTACTATGTGTTCTCATTTTTCCCCAGCAGCTACAGCTCCATAAAAGTAATAAATCAAGTTAATATAGTATCTAATAAGGACATATAATAATAATAATAATGCAATCAATCAGTCAATAAATAAAGTTTAACTCACTTGCATAATAATAGTAAATACTATAGTGTTTTGGACCATACTATAGTAAAGTGTAGTATACTGTATACATTATACTATTTACAACACTTTGTTAATGAATGCTTCAGTATACAGTGTATTAACTATGATGAACTGATAAACTGTAATAAATACTGTATAGGCTACTTTAGTTTTTACTATACAGTAAACTCTAGTGTATATTGTAGTAATATACCCTATAGTTGTAGAAAACTATAGTATTTGGGTAATTTGTTTATATTACCCTCAACAACTATAGAATTACCACAGCAAATTAAATTACTATACTATAGTATGGTTCAAAAACACTATAGTATTTACTATAAATTACTATAGTATTTTTTTCATCTGGTCCAAGCCATGTCTGATCATTTTACAACAGGCGTCCAATCAAAACAGACTTCTGGAAAAACTGAATTGACCAATGACATTTGAGGTTACACTGAAATAAGTAACGTCCCACCCCACGACTGACAAAAATCAAAAGTGTCCGCGCGAGCGAAATAGAAGATTGAGCGCGAGTGTGGGGAATGATGACGCACGTGCTGCGAATCTTGTCCGAGCACGCGAGGGCTTGATCTGCGCGCAGAGGAGATGTCATGCGCGTGCGGGTTTAAAATGAGCTCGCGGGCTCCCGTTTCCTCGCGTGCAGATCTGTTATCCTCTCGCGGAAGTGATTTACTGCGCGCGCAAGCATCAATTGTGCGCTCGGTCATTAATGCCATTAAAATGCCTCCATATCTAATGCCTTTCATAATGTTGGGAACATGGGCTGGCATATGCAAATATTGGGGTCATACATATTAATGATCCCGACTGTTACGTAACAGTCGATGTTATGTTGTTATGTCGCCTGTTCTTCTGAGGTCTTTTAAACAAATGAGATTTATATAAGGAGGAAACAATGGAGTTTGAGACTCACTGTATGTCATTTCCATGTACTGAACTCTTGTTATTCAACTATGCCGAGGTAAATTAAATTTTTGAATCTAGGGCACCTTGAAGTAATCCTCCAAACGATTCAGTGCTTGAGTAAATAGGCTGAATGGAAATTTAAAAGTAGCCTAGCGTGCTTGTATAGCCACTCTCTCCAAAACTGTTTGGCACTGAGGATAAATGGTCCAGGGACATGATCCAGGCACATGATCAAGTGACATGATCCAGGCACATGATAGAGGGACATCATGCAGGGACACAGTCAAGGGACATGACTCGGGGACATGAGCGAGCGACATGATCCAGAGCATTTCCTGAAGGGCGGCCAGCTTGATAATAGAGCATCTATAAAAAAATAAAATAAAACAAAAACGTGTAAATTAGATAGAGGCAAGTGTCAAATTAATAATTGACTACTGGCACCCATTGTGCAGTTAAAATGCGATTAAATTGCAAAACGCAGGTCACAAAAGCCTACAATTAATGTTTTTGTTAAACATTTGCAGCTTTCATTAACATGACTTCATCTCCTGGCTGGAATAGCCAACTGAGACTACATTTTAACATATAAAAAAAAAATAATGAAATGATTATTTTACTTCCCAAACGAGTACAACCAATCAAATCTATTCCTAAAAAATGTATTTCATTAGATACAGAGGCACTTTCGAGAAAAAGCAGCGTCCCCAACACTGATCAGTGTAACACGGACAGCAGGGGTCTCTGTCTGACCAGTATCTGCTCCCTCCTGCAGTGCAGCACTGCAGATTCGCTCATTCCTATTCCTCCTTCAGCAAGTCATTAATCAAATTGATTGGACCTCATCAACTTAAACAGAGATCCTCAGCTGTTTATTTCAGCAGGTCGAGGGCTGAACACCCCTCTGGGGATTGTGGTGAGGTGTGTGTCCTCACAGTCAGGTCTGTGCGGGTTTAAAAAAGCTCTCATTTAGGTGACTGTCCTCTGCAGTGATATGCAGTCATTGCAGATGCCAACACATTCCCAAGCCATGGACAGTGAAGTGAACAGAGGTTTAAGGAAAGGCAAGTATTATGTGACTTATACCAAACATAAGCCATAAACCAGAAAAAAACAACATTATTTTACTCTGAAAATGTGTCTTTGAAAAATAAATAAGGTCTATAAACTTCAGACTTTTATGATGTCTTAGATTGCATTTCAGATGTATGACAAATTATCAAATTGAGTCAATTTTAAATGGTGTGCATATAATAAATACAATAAATTAAAATACATGTTTATTCTGAATTCAAAATGTCAGAATAAACTCTTAAAATTTGGAAAACAAAATTCTCAAAAGGCAAAGCAACTACATTTGCTTTAATACTAATTTAAATATTTTTACTTGGCAAATTTAAACCATTAATATTAACACACACACACACACAGACAGGGGCGGATTAAGGTGGTCAGGGGCCCCTATAGGCTGCTCTTTGTGTGAGTTATTGTGTAAAAAACAGCAAGGAGACTTTCTAAACACTTTAATAATTTACTGATAATGTTTTCGGTTTTCGGCTGCAAAGATGAAGACTATCTAGCATCTGTACGATGCTGATTCGTCATATCCGCAGTAGTGGATGCGATATGCATGTTTCATACGGATTACATAATCTGAGAATATGTATTTTCCATTTGAATTGGTTCGAAAATAAAAAATACAAAGTTCTGTCATGAAACTCTAAATGGGCAGGCTAATAGGTCCTTAACTCAACTGCTCGTAATCACATCATTATCTATAGGACATCTATGGTTCCTGCTGTATTAGTAGCCAATAAGCTTGCATGCTCAGTCTTCAAATACATGAGTAGCATTTGCCTTAGCAGTGCAGCACGCTTTCAGAAACCCTCCACCTTCCCCAGCTCCACCTGTATAGATCTGCAACGGGTAATTCATGTACGCTATATTGTACAGCAGCATGTCTTACTTGCTCACAGCAGCGTGTCGTGTATGTACTGGGAGTAGAAAATCCCGTACTTGCTCTGCAGCATCAGCAGCAATAATCAACAGCAGCAGCAATAAAAGCAGCAGCAGCGTAGCAGATGTATTCCTCCAAGTCCAAACATATCAACATTGTCATATCCATTACCATGCCAAACACTCAGAGAGTTGTCATGACAGAACTTTTATTCAGCAAACTTCAAATTTAAATAAAAACAAAACTGCACCTATCCTGATTGAGAACAAAGATCAATGGCTGTCTGGCCCTTCTGGCATCCCATACCCCCATATCTGTCGGGAGCTGATTGTTGATGATGTCAGATTATGTAAAGATTATTTTGGCTAAAAGTGGGTTACTCATAACCGGACTGTATCGGGTTTATAGTTAACCGAGACGGTGAAATGACGGCTATTGCTTGCTGGGAGGGAGCTGATTGAGACGCACCCTAGGACTAGGCTAACATTAGTGGACTTGTAAAGATGCTACTACTTACATGTTTCAAGTGATAAGCCATATTTGAGGTCGATGAATGATAGGCGAATGTTTGGATTTCCTAACGATCTCTCCCTCACGATCTGCATTACTTGTATCCAATGCCTTGAAGTATCAAGCCAATTTGGGATTTTTTTCAGTATATCTTGTTCACGATGTTCTTTTAACCTTCTTTTAACCACTACCGTTATTTCTTTCAGACATTTGCCTCAATGGCGTCTAGCAATAGCAGTGACGTAAATGAAAATTATTGACATGATTTGATCAGCAGCTGATTGGACAGATTTGACCCAAATGTCACATCTAACCAATCACCTGCTTATTTATTTTCTTGTGGGCCAATGAGGGTCTTTTTTTTTGTTCACGCTGACATAAATTTAAAATAATAAAAAATAGTCTGGCCAATCCGGGGCCCCTGCACATGTGGGGCCCCTAATCTGCAGTCTAGGCAAGCCTGTGCGTTAATCCGCGCCTGAGAGATTGAGAGGTTTGTTTTTGTGAATTGTTGGGACATTCCATAGGTGTAATGGTTTTTATACTGTACAAACCGTATTTTCGTAGATCGGTGAAGTCCTTGGTGTGGTCCTCGAGATTACGCTGCAAAAAGCCGCAAACTGTTTTAGGTCCAGTAGTAATCGCATGTAGTAATCGCATGATGCAGGAGAATCCAAACAAACACTTCATTATTGATCCACAAAGGAATATACAGGAGATTCAAGGAGCAAACTAACATAAAACCACATAATACAAAGACAGAATCCAATAAATATTCTGTAAATGACAATGATACATTTTTCTAAATTACACTTTTGTTTATAATGTGCTTGAGTGACAAGTCCCTAAAAGGACCTAACAAAATCAAGTGATTTTTTTTTTTGTTCTAGCTTGCCAGTAGAACATTAAATTGCATTGGTGTACATGCCAAAATTTATAATAAATGTTTCAAAAATGACTGTTGAATCGTGTTTCCAGTCAATAAACTGTGGTTATGAGCTACTCATTAAAACTGGCTTGTCAACTGAAACTGCCTTAGTGTTAGCGATATCAGAGTAGGTATATATCCAACATCCTCTTCCCTCAGCTCACATGATCAATCTACACAAGATTTGCCATTGTGTTCAGCTTGTGCCCTTTCCCCAGCTATCCTCAGAATAGTTCCTCTTCTTGCTTAACTGAAAGCAGATCTGGTATCATGCTGAGATAATGGAGAAGTCGCTGGTGTATCCTAACTGTGGTAAAACTGGCATGGACAGAATCTCTTATACAGCATGTAGGCTATTATCAAATATTTAGAGAAGCTCAGATACAGCCCAGCACCACTCTATATGTACGTATATTAGCCAATGTCAAGAGAGATCTGCAGCAATCATTTAAAAAATTACAAATAATTACCAAATTGATTCTCTCCATAACTATACAGAAATTATTGTCAAGAAAATTGTGATTGTAGACACCTCTGATTTTTTAGCAGACATGGAGCTATGTAATACTTTTAAAAATTACCTTTCTTGAAATATTGATTTCAGTACCTGCAGCATAAAAATAAAATTTCACCGTATCTATTTTCCAAATGCATGTTATTGATCTTATTGTGAATGATTCATCTGTGTGTACACTTCTTTTTTTTTCTGACAAACAAACTTCTCTCACGTTGCCATTATGGAGTAATGTTTGTAGAATTTTGAGGAAAAAAATAACTTGATTATTCCCTTTTGGAATGAGGCTGTAACATACCAAAATGTGGAAAAAGTGAAGTGCTGTGAATACTTTCTGGATGAACTGTACAGGTCACAATATGGAAGAAAAGACCTGTCCATTTAATCATGATTTTAAAGTGTCTACTAAGAAATAGTCCATTAGAATGTATTTACAATCGGAATAGCAAAAAAAATAATACAGTAATATTAAAACAGAAGTCCTCTGTCATTTACGCTATAATCAATAACTTAGATGCAAGATGGTTCCATTTGCATATCCACCTTATTTTGCAACGTCTAAGTATAGCTATTTTCTGTGAATGTGCGTGAAATTCTGATTCATTAGCCACTATATGTAAATAACTGGAACAGAATAACAAAATGCAGTAAATGGTAATTTGGCATGATGGTGCATTTTAAAGGTGTATTATGGGATCGAATGAGTGCACTGGATAATGTGCAGGGCTGCCCAGTATGGTTTTGAACACCACTACAAATGGCTGTCCTCTCAAATAGTGCACCATATAAGGTATAGGGGCGATTTCAGACACAGCTTAGGAAATATCAGAAGTATTCAATGTTAGTGAATCATTAAATATCAAGTGCAATAATCTGTTCAAGGATATTATCATTAACTATTATAGAATTTTTGTAATATGAATTAAAGCTGACATAAAAAAATATATATAAATATTAGGTAGAAAAATTAAACTAAATTAAAATTAGAAGTGTTGCATTAGCAACTTAATTAAAGGTGCCCTCAAATGAAAAATTGAATTTATCTTGGCATAGTTGAATAACGAGTTCAGTACATGGAAATGACATACAGTGAGTCTCAAACTCCATTGTTTCCTCCTTCTTATATAACTCTCATTTGTTTAAAAGACCTCAGAAGAACAGGCGAATCTCAACATAACACCGACTGTTACTTACTGTATTCACGGAGACAAGAGCCGTCGCTATTTTCATTATTAAACACTTGCAGTCTGTATAATGCATAAACACAACTTCATTCTTTATAAATCTCTCCAACAGTGTAGCATTAGCCATTAGCCACGGAGAACAGCCTCAAACTCATTCAGAATCAAATGCAAACAATATAACAGTATACAATACTCACATAATCCGACGCATGCATGACGAACACTTTGTAAAGATCCATTTGAGGGTTATATTAGCTGTGTAAACTTTGTTTATGCACTGTTCAAGGCAAGCGCGAGCTCCGTGGGCGGGGAGCAGGAGAATTAAAGGGCCAGTAGCCCTGAATCGGCTCATTTATAATGATGCCCCAAAATAGGCAGTTAAAAAAATTAATTAAAACAAATCTATGGGGTATTTTGAGCTGAAACTTCACAGACACATTCAGGGGACACCTTAGACTTATATTACATCTTTTTTTAAAAAAAGTTCTAGGGCACCTTTAAATCAAAGCACTAAACCTATTAACTAAATAAAAAGTAAACTAATAAAAACATAAAATGACTTAAAATTAAACTAAAATCCAGTTGAATTAATATCCAACTTCCACACCTGTAAGACCTATTCATCTTCGAACACAAATTAAGATAATTTTGATGAAATCCGAGACGTATATAGAGGTCCATACAGCAATATAATTACCACTTTTAAGGTTCAGAAAGGTACTAAAGACATCGTTAAAACAGTCGACGTGATTGCAGTGGTTCAATCTTAATTTTACGAAGTGACGAGAATACTTGTGCGCAAAAACAAAACAAAAATAATGACTTTATTCAACAATCTGTTCTCTTCCCTGTCATTAACCTTATGCAGTTCAGTGAAGGCTTCTGTATTTATGTCCGAACGTCGGCTCATTATTGGCCAAAGCTGATCAAGTAGCAGCACGATGCATGCGTGCGATTCTGACGCAGGAGCCGGACAATTATGAGTCGGCGTTCTGATATATATTCTGATAATGATACAGAAGAGAAGATATTGTTGAATAAAGTCCTTGTTTTTGCGCACAAAAAGTATTCTTGTAGCTTTGTAAAATTAAGGTTGAACCACTGCAGTCACGTCGACTTTTTTAACAATGACTTTGGTACCTTTCTGGACCTTGAAATTGTTGATTATATTGCTGTCTATGGACGAGTCATTTGAATTTCATCAAAAATATCTTAATTTGTGTTCCAAAAATGAACGAAGGTCTTACAGGTGTGGAATTACATGAGGGTGAGTAATAAATGACAGAATTTTCATTTTTGGGTGAACTAACCCTTTAATGACAACTATAATAGTATATAAAAACACTTAATCTGACAGGAAATCACTTTATTGAATTCAGTTGATATTATAACTACATGTTCAAATTGATAACTACATATACAAAGATTAAAAGGCACTTCTTCCCCAATATTCAAAGGCATTTTTAAAGGCACCGTGTGAAATAGCAATAAATGTGCATGTTGTGGCTTGTGTCAATTTTGGCCAACTAGGTGCATGTAATTATATACAGTGAAAAGTGAATAAAGAGAACTGAGATTATGACATAATACATAAATCCAGGAAAATACTATAAGTTTATACATATAAATACAGTATATTATACATTTAAATCATGCCTTAAAAATACATAATAGATGTAATGTTCAGTAATAACTTTGTATTAAGAACCCATGTGCTCTGTTGGGAGAAAGAGGAAAAAAATCCCTTGTAAAAACACTTCACAGTACATTTGCCATTTTGGTCACTAGTTAATAAACTGCCGTATCCTCGCTTCCCCTGAGCTACAGATCTCATTTCTATTTAAATGAACATGAGATATCTGCGGCAGCAGAATGAAAACAGATTTGGAAGACAGAAAGCCTTTCGCCTAAAGTGCTGAGCTAAACCTGTAACAGAAAGTGCGTTTGTGTTCCATGCTCTGAGGGTTTTGTGCATGTGACCGCAGTCCCCTGTAATCCGTGAAGGCGCTTGGTCAAACAAGAAGGCTTAGTGTAAGGCTCTGATGTAACTCAAACAACCACAACAGATAGCCATAAAATCAGAGCTTTTCATTATCATCCAGCCTTGTGCGTTCAAATGCAGGATCATAGTATCTCTTACTCCTCACTGTTCTCCAAGGTTCGGGGGCTGGTGTTTTCCTCCCTTTGTGAAGGCGTATGTGCATTTGCCCTGTTCTGAGGGACTGATTCCGAGCTCCAGTGTCTGTTCTGACCTTTGCAGCACAGCAGAGCCACCAGTCGTGAACGAATCGAGGGAGTTAACAGCACAAACATGATGCAGTTCGCAGCACCTTGAAAGGTGTTTCCAATTCCCTATTAAATAAATTAAATCAGAATTATTGGGTTGCCAAATGCAGTAAGGGCAAGTATGGATAAATTACTTTGATGAAGTACACAAATAAACTGCATGACGCTTAGGAGAATTGGACTTCAGGTGGAGGAAAATTAAGTTCATTTTGGGCTAACTAAGTGGAACCAGGTGACTCACGTGCAAGGTCACCAGTACCGGGTTGTGCCCTGCAGAGGAGCCAGCCAGCAGGAGCAGGAAGCGGATGGTGCTCCACACGCGGAGCATGATGAAGATGATGGGGATGAGAGTGAGCTTCCTGTCTGCCATGGAAGACAGCGAGTGAGAGACGGGGCTGCTGGTCAGGATGGGACGGTACTCAGAAAGGGCTGCATGCTTAAAAATATCACAGAGAGAATAAAAAGAGCACAAAAAAGCGATTCTTTAATATTAAAGCAATATCTAATTTAAAATGAAAACTTACACATGACTTATGCATATGGTTGCATACAGTAACATTAAGAAATTAACATTTTTATTCAGCAAGGATGCATTAAACTGATTAAAAGTGACAAGATTTCTATTTCAAATAAATGCTGTTCTTTTGAATTCTCTATTCATTGTAGTATCCTAACGAAAATCTCACGATTTCTACAAAAATAATACGCAGCACAACTGTTTTGACATTGAAAATAATAAGAAATGTTTCTTGAGCAGCAAATCAGCATATTAGAATGATTTCTGAAGGATCATGTGACACTGAAGACTGGAGTAATGACGCTGAAAATTCAGCTTTGCCATCTTACATGCTAAAATAGAAAATTTTAGTTACTTTAAAAGGTGCTAAAGAGGATCTTTTCGTCGACTGAGAAAGACCATTACTGAGTTTTTGAAATGAGTGCATGCGTAAGAACAACCCCCCTCCTTTACAGCTCATTTCAAGGGAACACCTCCCAAAACTCGTGCACGAGTATTGGAACACGAGTGTTTACCACCTGCATTCGCTGTGTCTTGTTCGTGGATTCATTATGTCGGACTCACCGCAGGTAACTCATAATCTGCAGTTGTTACTCCTGTCTCCGGACAAAAACATCGCATGCGGCGCCTGTGGAGTGTGGAAAGTTACTGGAGCGCGCATCCGCGCTCGTCTCTCACAAGGACGCCGTAGCAGTGACTGACAAGCCAGAGGGCCAATCGTTTACGCGATGATCGCGTAAATGATTGGCTGATGTTTTTAAGGCCCTACCTCGTGCACAGATGATGTATATTAATATTATTCCTTTCAGTGCACCTAATAAATAGTCTTTTATCAGTTAGAAAAGACAGTTTCAAGTAATATTGCAAAAATGTATAAAACAAAACATCCTCTTTAGCACCTTTAAATTGTAATTTTTCACAGTATTATTGTTTTTACTGTATTTTTCATCAAATAAAAACTTATTTTAAAAACATTAAAAATCTTACAGACACCAACCTTTGGACAGTAGTTTAAATAATGACAGAATTTTTTTTTTTAGCTGACATGTCAATTAAAAAATGTATTGAAAGTGGCTGGCAAACCTCAAAACCTCCTAACTTTTTCATTTTTCCTTTGCAAAAAAACAGCACAACCACACACCCCATCACTATTTGTGGTTTGCAGAATGCAGTTACAATGACAAGAATGTCAGACAAGAATTATTTGCATATTTAATTCGAACAATGAACTTTACTGGTTTTTACCACTCCTTTTTACCAGTGATTTTCCATAACTTATCCAATTGATTTTTTCAGAATTTATTTTTTAAATATTGAAAGTCAGTTTATAGGCTTTTAAATATTTTATTGCTCAGCGTAACTAAAAAAATCTATTGACGACAGAAACTTTGATGACCTTTTAAGATTTTATTAATTTCCATGACATTTCCAGGCCTAGAAATCCCTATTTTATGATATTATTATATTTCTCAGATACATTAACTCACCTATTGCACACATTAAAGAGTTTATGAAAATGTCATGTAAAACTCTGTTATGAGCAGAGTTGGACTTACTGCTCTTTTAATGTGTATCTTAATAAGGATGTACAGGACTGGCAGTGTGGCATAGGCAATGAACTCCCAGATCTTTCCCGTGAGCAGCATCCACAGCACATGGTCTTCAGCCTGGATGTTCACCCAGCACCAGCCTACAGACACTTCAGAGGCATCATAGCCGATCTTGTGCAGAGACAGGGCTGCCACAGTGATGGCAAAAGGAACGCCCCAGCTGACACAAACCACAAATCACAAGATCAGAAAGGAAACAGACATCTACAGGGTAAGCAAGTGAGTTCATGAGAACCAGCCTTATCAAACTAAATCTATTTTATAGTGTTTGAAGATTACTGACATTCAAAAACTTTCTTTTTTATTTATGAAGCTAAAAGAATATGACTCTTAAGGCAAAATATTATAATATAAATAATCTCCTGATTACATGCAAATTGAATTAAAAGTTAAGCATGATATATGCACATGGACATTTAATTTCTTCAACATTTAGATATTAGACTATAATTTCCATATCAAATTTTCAAATTCATTTTTAAAAGTACAAATATTAGATATCACAACTGAATGTATTAAATAGTATTAGGCTACATTAAAACGTCAACTACGCGGAAACTAAACTCTGCGACTGCAAAAGGTAAATAAAGTATGTTAAAATGAATAATTATTGCATGTTCAATAAATATTAAAGGATTAGTTCACTTTCAAAAAAAAAAAAATCCTGATAATTTACTCAACCCCATCATGTCATCCAAGATGTTCATGTCTTTCTTTCTTCAGTCAAAAATAAATTAAGGTTTTTGATGAAAACATTCCAGGATTATTCTCCTTATAGTGGACTTCAGTGGCCTCCGAATGGTTGAAGGTCAAAATTACAGTTTCAGTGCAGCTTCAAAGGGCTTTAAACGAAACCAGACGAGGAAAAAGGGTCTTATCTAGCGAAACGATCAGTCATTTTCGAAAAAAAAAATGCAAATGTATATGCTTTATATAAACAAATGATCACCTTGCACATGCTTCCACCAAAACCGCACTTCCGTATTCTTTAAAAAGCTTACGCTGTATGTCCTACGCCTTTCCTATTCTACTTACGGAATGAACCAGTTCCATTTTTTTCCGTAAGTAGAATAGGGAAGGCGTAGGACATACGGCGTAAGCTTTTTGAAGAATACGAAAGTGCAGTTTTGGCGGAAGCACATGCAAGGTGATCATTTGTGTTTATAAAGCATACAGTTGTATTTTTTTCTGAAACTGACCGATTGTTTCGCTAGATAAGACCCTTATTCTTTGTCTGGTATTATTTAAAGCCCTTTGAAGCTTGACCTTCAACAGCGGTGTCCATTGAAGTCCACTATAAGGAGAATAATCCTGGAACGTTTTCATCAAAAACCTTAATTACTTTTCTACTGAAGAAAGCAAGACATGAACATCTTGGATGACATGAAGGGGGTGAGGGGGTGAATTATCAGGGAAATTTTATTTGAAAGTGGACTAATCCTTTAATACATAAATACGAAGAATTAAGATTGAATGCAAAGAGGCAGTTAAGAAATTCATTTAATTGACGCTATAAGCAACCCTGGAAAGTTCACATTTTCCCAGACTATTAAAGTGAATGGTGACTCAGTCACTCTTCAAACATTTGCTTTTGTGTTCCACTGAATAAAAAGTCATACAGGTTTGGAACATCATAATGGTGGTGAGTACATTTTGACAGAATTTTGAGGGATTTTTTTGGTTAACTGTTCCTTTAAGACTTTCCTTACACAGTGAAGAAATGCTATGCTTTGAAGAGTTTACCTGATGAGATGAAAATACAGCACCAAGTTGTCGGCCTGTCTCTGGCTGGACTTCACAATAAAAACGTATAAGTAGATGGCAATAGCCACGGTCCAGAAGAATGAGCTGGTGTTCGCGAATGTGGAAATTGCTCCTTGCGCAATACAATCCGCAGAATCAGAGTCAAAAATCCGGACAACTCCGTAAAAGTACGAAAGTGCAGACAGAAGATCAGAGACAGACAGATACACGAGCAGTTTTCTCGGTGTAGTTCTCAGATCGAGCCAATGTACATATGTGCATATGATTAAAAATGACCCAAAAAACGAAAGTATACATGATGCCAGGATAACAACCTGTTCGTAAACATACACGTCGGTCCGGTTCGTCTCGGCCATAGTTTTCCTGTAAAATCTACAGGCGCCTCGTTTGTGTGTTTATGTTTGTTAAAGTTTAGTCTTATTTAAACTATCGAATCCTCTTGTAAATAAAGATATTTCCAGTCCACCTTTCACCTGACGAAGCATTACCCCGAAAACAAGACGGGCTTTAAGATCCAGTGGTGTAAAAGACTTTATAAAAGCCAGTCCAACAGCTTCTTCAAAACAGCTGAGGCAGTGAAACAATGTCTTGGCAATAACAACAAATCAAAACATGTTGCAATTTGTCAGCCTTCTTCTTACTAATCCCGATTGTCTTTAAAAAACAGACCATACGTACCCCAGTCTTTAAAATCTAAACTCACTCAGATTTGTTTTTGCGCTGTATAGTTTGAGAAGGTGAAATGCTGGGGACTTGATTCATTAAGTGATTCGAATCCTTTGAAACAACTCACTAAAAAGATTCATACAGAACGGTTCACTGATTCGTTTAGTGACTCTTTCTTTTGGTTTCACCGTCACGACAGCAGACACGAGGTGAGTGTGGATTCAAGTCACGGAAGGAACCATTCGTTCGCTAAAAAACACAAAGAATCGACCGAAACAAGTATTGTGCTTTATTAAAAGGGTGAATGTTTAATCTTTTCCCTCACAAAAGACGATAAAGTAGAGCTATTGTTTTTTTTTCCCTCACAAGATTTGATTCGTTCATTTCAAAGATTCATTCCGGAACACCTCTAGAAAGCAGTTGACTGAGCAAATATTCCAAACATCCTTGTCAACCAAAATTGTCATTCATCCAATAGGTTATTATTTATTGGTGATGGGTCTAGTTCATTTTAAACAACTACATTCCAGCATTCCAACTGGAACTGTGAGAGAATTATGCAATACTATTATGTGTAAGCAATGCGGCACTGCAAATGTGTCTGTAATTATTGACAGCAGGCTACATCTGCAATCACAATAATGCACCATTAGATGGCGTAATATGAACTTCCATCAAGATTCAAGATCTTAGTCATTTTCTTTTCTTTGTGAAACATTTGTGTAACGTAATCAAGCTAATTTTTGCAATGCATTAACCTGCATTGCATTAAACTCATTGTAGACCTATCAGTTTTTGGAGCTGTCTTGCTGGAATGTTTGGAGTAAAAAACAGTATCCCATATTTCAGTTTCCAGCATGATTTATGTGCCCATTGGTCTACTATTTAGGCCAGGATTCATTTGAGGAAGATGCATCTCCTTTCATCTCACTGTCACAAATAGAGCAAAGATGTTTAAACTCCCAGAGAACGGCAGCATTCTGTACCAATGTGCTGCATCATTTTATTTCCGGCAGAGAAAAAGAGAGGAGAAGAGAAAAGGAAAATCAATGCTTTGCTTGATCCTCCATTAAAGGCAACCCTTAGTTTTCTTCTCATCACCTTTGTGAGCTGTGCATTCAGAGTATTATTAAGAGGAATTTCAGTGTTTTTCATTCTCATTTCTCCAGGTGAGTGTATTCTTTTTTGCTCTTAACTATACTGTTAAACTTGACAGATATCACCAACATAAATATGACATCGGCTCTCTGCATTCTCCTGCCGTGCATCCATAATTAATTATATGAATTCCTAAATTCTGCCCGTAAGGTGTAAAGATGCAGCCTAAACTTTGTTGACAGGGAGTGGAAATTATGAGGCTTTCAGCAGAGGGCAAAGCTATATTCAGTGTTGGGGGTAACGCATTACAAGTAACTTGAGTTATGTAATCAGATTACTTTTTCAAGTAACTAGTAAAGTAACACATTTTTCAATTTACAACAACATATCCAAGTTATTGTTTCAAATAAGTAACACAAGTTACTTTTTCACATTTATTGACTGACACCTCTCCTGTCTCAATGTTGAGAGTAATAAAGTGCAGAGGTGTTGTGTGCGCTGTGTGAACATGATGGTTATTGTAGTTCTAGACTAAATGTGAACATGCATTTAATCATCTCACTTGCACGAAAACATTCAGTATTCCACAAAATGAATAAAAAGTCAAATGTAATCTCAGAATTTTATGCAAACCTTAAATATAATATATATATATATATATATATATATATATATATATATATATATATATATATATATATATATATATATATATATATATATATATATATATGTAATAATTAAATATGTTAAATTACACAAATATACTTTATGTATTTAATCTCACTGTCTGTTGATCTTTATTTACCTAATTCAACCTTAATAACAAGCAAAAATGACTTTAAATTTGATTTAGAAAAAAGAGTGTTGAGCTTCCTTCTCTTGTATCCTATTCCTCTTTAATCCAGAATGGCTGCACATCTGAAAGGTTTGTTTGAGCTGCACCCTCTACTGTACAGGCGTAAATATGCATTTCCTTCAGCCTGAGGCTTATTCATTTCACTTTTGGTGTTTAAAGGCCTTTACATTTGTCAAAAATAGAACTCTTTTTGTTGTTATTAAAGAACAGACAAGCAAGCTTAGCCCAGGTGAGAAAAAGTAACGAAGAAGTAATGTAACACATTACTTTTCATAAAAAGTAACCAAGTAATGCAATATTTAGGGAGTAATGCAATATTGTAATGCATTATTTTTAAAAGTAACACTGGTTATATTCTAAATGTGTTGAATAATATATATTACCACATTAAAAAATATATTTTATATGTTGTGTGATCCAATGTACATATTTGAGAGGGACTTTTCCATTTTGTATTATGATATGTGACATCAGGAGGTCTGGTTAACAAGGCGAGTACAGTTTCGATCGGTTATCACAGATAAAATATGCAAATAAAATTCTGGAGCCACTGCCATAATACAATTCAGACTTAAGAGTTAAACAAATTCAAAATACTTACTGGCTATATTAATCATACAGCAGAAACAACATGATACGTTTGCTATGGAGTTTGCCCCAAAAATGTGTCATGCACATTGCTTTGTGCATAAAAATGTGATTGACAGTGTCTGTGACATTAAGATCCAAACCAAGTGAGTAAACTGGTCTAAAAGACATATATCTGAGATTATCCACACAGTTCATATGAATTCTGCTTTTTGTTCCAACCTTTTAAAGTAACATTTGTGATATTGAATTTGTGAAGGCTACACAGTTGCATTGCAATATAAGCACACTTTTACGGTATGATTTAAAACAAAGTGCTTTAATAAGTTGTGAAAGACCTTACTAAATTGATTTCCACCTTTTTTGTTTAAATCGAAACCTCAAGTGAGTTACGAGCAATTCATTCACCTGCGCAAACCGCCCTTTTGATGATCAACAACCGAAACCAAATCACTAATGAAATTCCCTGAAAATGAAACTTGACTTGATACACATGAATCGCTTTAAAGAGAAACCAGAAATAGGGAAATAACACAACATGACGACATTTTAAAAACTCTTTTTTGTTTTTATTGTTGTTTGGAAAAATACAGTCTATTAAATATAAATGTAAATAAATATTAATACAAATATTAAAAATATATTTTTAAAATAGTTATTAAATAATTACATTCTACATATTTGTGTATTTATATATTTTTATTTTCAAAAAATATTCTAGACATTTTTTTCTAACCAGAATGATAAGTATTTTTGTTCATCATTGATGATAATGTAAACCAAACTTCATAAAGAACATATTACAACACAATGTCATCTGAATATGTCATCATATAGTCCAAGCATAAACAGGTCACACCATGTAATGGCAATACTGAAATCTGGTCAGCTGATATTCACAATAACACATGACTAAATCACTCCTGATCTCATGGAAGAGAAAGAAAAAAAAAAACCAATTTAATCTAAACTATGACAATAACGTCATGGAAAGAATGACCAAAGATACTGTGACCATGAATCAGTCTTTCACTTGAAACACTCATGAAATAAGTCGCTGTACGTGATCAAGCGGCAGTGACGAAAACAAAAGCTCACACTCACAATTAGAAGAATGAATGGAAAGAGAAGCCTGGTAATATGTACAGACTGAGGTTCTCTTTTCTTGTCTCTCTCCAGGCTCAGAGTGCCTGAGCGGAGTCGGATAGATGGGCCTCCCAAGGTGACGAGTTTCTGCGGCAGTATACTTGCTGATTGCTTCGTTCTCACTCCACACAACAACCAGCTAAGACACTGCCAAAGAACCACTCACAGCAGCGCCCTTCCAACGCTCGCTCGCTCTCCTTCCATCACTTCAGCATCTCTCGCCATCATCCGTCGGTGACTGTAAAGGCTCCTCGTATATATATGACTCTCCCGTCTGCTGCAGGTGAGCTCTGGACACTTTAATACTCTGCTCATGGAATGTCCAGAGTTCTTGTATGACAGCCAGGGACAGAGGTAGATTTCCCCTTACCGAATAAGCCTTTGTTCTGCTTTCACTTTCCAAAAGATGACAGTAGTAGAGAGGTCGCCTGAAAACACAGAAAACATCTCATACTTCCAGTTTATTACACCTCACCATTGCTGAATACGAAAACAGAACTGTGTGACATAAAACAGGGAATGACGACATTCAAAAACATTGTTTTCCAGTGAAAAAATATTAAAATAAACAATAAAAATAGAATATTATTATAAATGTATAATAAAAAAGGTTAAAAAAACCCACCTCTTTTACAAAAAATACAGTAATATAGTGAATGTTATTACAATTTAAAATAACTGTTTTTATTTTAATATATTTTAAAATATAATTTATTCCTCTGATGTCAAAGCTGAGTTTTCAGCATCATTACTCCAGTCTTCAGTGTCACATGATCCTTCAAAAATCATTCTAATATGCTGATTTGATGCTCAATTAGCAGCTGTGATGCTTAATATTTTTTCTTTGATTTATTTAAATGATTTCTAATCAATTTAACACATCCTTGCTGTTTAAAATAATTTTAAAACTGTCTAAAATATTTATTTTTATAATAATATTTTTCACTGGAAATATATAAATACTGGGAACATTGGAAGACAAAAGTACCGATTAAGATTTTTTTTTAAACCAAATTAAACCAAAGTACAAAGGGACAATGACAACTGTATTACTAAGGGTAGAAAGTACCAAAAATCACAGTTATCTGTGATGTCATTTCATCAGAGCTGCGTGACTTCCAGGTTAGCATTCAATGAAAAGCTATGACAGAACCCTTACAGAACACTTACCTTCAATAATCAGAAGATAGATGAAAAAAAACCCTGAGGATACACTGACGTAGCTCTCTTCCTACACTTTACGACAGTAACGCTAGCTTGCTAATACTCCTTCCAATGTAAACAAGCCTGCAAAGCTTACAAGAGAAAGAGTTTGAGAGACCGCCACACCTCAGGGAGGGGAGAGCACACCTTCCTTTATTACTTATATGAACTATGCTCACCCTCTACACCGCAAATAGAGCCGTGACTCACTTATTCTCAAATAAACGCTGAATCTAGGTTCAAAGGGTTCAGCCTATATTTGCCAGTAAGAAACTCTGAGAACAGATGTGTGTGAAAGAGCAAGATCGCTCGCATGAGTGTGTCATATGTTTATGAGTTAGATGACTGAAGGGGGTTGGTCCAGTCCCTGATTTGTTGTTCACCTACAGAAGCAGTGTGAAGGCCCTATCTGTTGGTATTCCCCACAGTGCAGCTATTTTGGGCAGACAGCCTCTCTCTTAAGGGCTCTGCCAGAGAAGAAGGGCCTCTGCTCACTTAGCAAGAAGGCTTAGAACAGAGTGGGAGAGAGTTAGCGTGTGCGTGGGAGAGCGGAAGAGTGAGAAAGAGAAAGTGGAGGCACAATTAAAGAGAAATAAAAAGTGAAAGAGAGAAAGAAAGTGATGGAAAAAAGGGTTGTGTGGCTGCGGGTGACAGTTAAATCAGATCAGGGTCTTGAAATGCGGTAGAAGCGCTTGCGGCAATAGATGTGCGCAACACCAGGCTTAGTCACTGTCATCAGACGCTCGAAATCCCATACTCAAGCAATACGAGGCATTGTGACCCAGATGAGGTGGATCGGCATCCTTTTGTACCACTCTTTTTCCTGTGCTGTTTGGTGACGTGTTACGGCACGTAATAAGTCCATAGAGCTGAGTTGTCAAGTGCGCGCATGCACGTTATCCCTTGAAATGAGCATTTGCCTATGAAAACAGGTTGAGGTTAGGAGAGGGCTAAGTAGTGCATGTGATATTATCTTCATTCCCTACTCTTCAGTCTGAGCGAGAGGCACCAGTAAAGCCTTTTTACAGCAACTGCTGATACAATATTCCGTTGCGTCCGCAGCGTTATCTGAGTCTGAGCAAACACACCTGTAATTATGAGACTATTTCAGTAACAGCCCTGCGCTGACTGCTACAGTACATCACATGAATGCTTACATCACCGCAGGACCAAGGAGGGGGCAGAAACAGGGTGAGGCTTTCCTAGAAGAAACTTCAAACAGCTTCTTTTACTTCTACAATTCACCCAAACTGTTAACAATTTATGAAATTTATATATATATTTATATATATTTGGGGGGATTTCTTTGACTGGTTTTCAAGGAACAACAAACAGTAAATGGAAAGTTTCACCGAATTTGTAGAACCAATAAATAAATAAACTAATAAATAAATTCTTATGCGTATTTTATGATATGCTGATATAAATTTAATGTGTGTATATGTATCATAAATCCTCTTATAATTGTAATTATAATTTCTTATTTTTTTTTATTAAAAATTTTAAATTTTTTTAAACAATAAAAAATTTAAGATATAAATATATAATTGTATGTCAAATATATTTTAATATTTTCTGTGTATATATATATATATATATATATATATATATATATATATATATATCATAAATCTTCATATAATTGTAATTATAATTTCTTAATTTTTTTATTAAACATTTTTAAATTTTTTAAACAGTAAACAATTTAAGATATAAATATATACTTGTATGTAAAATACATTTCAATATTTTCTGTGTGTGTGTGTATATATATATATATATATATATATATATATATATATATATATCATAAATCTTCATATAATTGTAATTATAATTTCTTAATTTTTTATTAAACATTTTTAATTTATTTTTAAAATAAAATAAAAATAAAATTTTCTGTGTGTATATATATATATATATATATATATATATATATATATATATATATTTACATATACATATATATAAGAAATAATATATAATAAGTATAAATGGACACATTTATAAACATGCATACAAGCGCATATATATATATATATATATATATACATACATGTATGCTTATGTTTTTTACAGTATATCGTTTAAGCATTAAATTTTGTTAGATTACAAAAAAAGAAAATTCAAGACATAATAAGCCTTTTGCAAACATCTTATGCAGGTTTGTTTAATTGTTACTTTAAGGATTTTATTTAAAAAAGTTTAAAAAAGATGTTATTTAAAGTTAAAGTTTTTTAATAAATCCACAAAGTATTAAGTACTGAAATACAAGACAAAAATACAGATGATAAAGATTATAAAATATGAAGCCCATCAGACTGTACATCATAATTTCTGTTTTTGTCAACCTGTCAGTCCTGCTTGGCTGCCTTTTTAGTTACTGGATGTGTATACTGCGTCAAACGTAGGTGTTTTGTGCGATATAACATGACAGGATGCATGCTAAATGACATCCCCAGCACTGGTATGTATTATCATATTAAAGGCTTTGAATTCTATCAGCCAAAAATATCATTAGACCACATCTGAAGGCTGCTTTGAGGAAATCTGATCACCTCTTTGGACAGACAAAGATAAACACACGCACCCATGGATGAGCACACACGCAGCTGTCTGACAGCGGTCTTTAGAAAAAGAGGAACGCTACATGTATGCCACCCAAACCAGCACAGATGTATAAAATCATTATATCACATGCAGCGCCTTGTAAAAGCATTCAGACCCTCATATAGCCCCACACACACTCGTACACAAACACACGCCTCGTGATCTGGTTTCTGCTGCAGTTGCTAAATTGCAGTGTTGTGTCCCTGTGTCTGTCTCGTGAGGCTGACGGCTTGCTGAGGCCACATGATGGCAGGAATTCCTGGCTGCTTTGGGCCTGATGTAATCTCTAATACAGGCTTTCAGGAAGCAGGGGAAAAACATACACACACACACACACACACCTGCCAGCTGGCACTGGCGTGTGCCTGTACGACTCTGACGTACATCAGAACCAAGAAACACAGGCGCTGCATTAAGGATTCATGAGTAAATCCATGAGTTAATAACAAAATTAAAATGTTCGGGTTAAATATGCATTTTTTCCTTTTTTTAGATTTCTTAAAAACAAGTCTTTCGACATTTTGACAACATATAGTATGTCAAAAAATATGTCGAATGCAACTACACTTAAAACTGAAACTAATTTAAGAAAGAAAACTGTATATCAAGTTAAAATTTTGAATAACTAGAATCAGATACTCACCTTACTGCTGACTCCAGATCTCTCATCGTCTCCAGGACATCTGGATACACTTCTGTTAAAAAAAAGAAAAAAAAGAAGCACTTTGTTTTTACCACCGTCTGCATTGTTGTTTTCTCGCCCTCTTTCTCCCACGATTGTCACTTTGTCTATAGTACAACAGTCATTTAAATTCCTCAGACTTAATCATCTTAAAGGGAAAGTACTGATAAATGTCACTGGCAAAACTTCTCAACTATTACTGTGCCAGCAAGCTTCTCTCTGGGATTTTAGTTGAGTAGTTGGTATTTCACTGTTAGAAATAATATGATAAAAATAGATTTTTTTTCATTATTATTATTATTTTTTTAGATTAAACAGGGTGAGTTAAGTCACTGGAAACCAAAGAATGATTTTAGCTTATAATCAAAAGATAAATACAAATAAATAAATGAATAAAGTTGCTATTAGGGTCAGAAATTAATTTCTCCACTACACGGCAATACTTTAAGAGCCTATATTCTTCAAACCATATAAAATGGTCATTATTTTATGTCTAAGGGGGTGTATTCACACTAGGCATGTTTGTTTCAATTAAAATTAACGCTGGTGCGATTGCTCTGTTAGTTCGGCCATCCGAACCCTGGTGCGCACCAAACAAGCGGACCGAGACCCCTGGAAAGGTGGGTTTCGACCCGGTTCCAAATGAACTCGATTGAAATATGAACCCAACATGGACCAAAGACATCTAAATGAATCAAAAACAGGACGTGACTTCACCAAATGCGACCCTAAAAAGGACAGAATGCTGAAGCATACCTGTTTTTTCTCATCATAGGAGCTACGCTGCCCATTAGAG
Organism: Chanodichthys erythropterus; assembly: GCF_024489055.1. NCBI lineage: Eukaryota > Metazoa > Chordata > Actinopteri > Cypriniformes > Xenocyprididae > Chanodichthys > Chanodichthys erythropterus. Next base: position 25,040,867 of record NC_090240.1, read on the forward strand.
TTTGGTACAGGCGTCAGAAATGCTGTCTCCTTGCAGCAGATCTCTGTTTGTGTGCAACGGAGGAATTGCTGGAGCTGTTTTGACTCCTTTACACATTTTATAAACTCTTCACGAGTTCTCAGCTGGCAAAATACCATCATACGTACGTACATACATCGAGCGTATTTAGCCCCGAACACAACATTGTTTTGGAAGTTTGGTAAGTTCCGTCGCAAAATACACTTTTTTTGTATCTTTAGGTCCAGTCTTAAAAATAAGAGGTCCGGTCCGGACCAGAAGAACCAAGAGAACTGAAATAAAGCTTGAATACACCCTAATACTTAAATTGAAGTATATTTATTAAAATTCATAATATAAAACTATATTAAGAAATATATCAGACAAAAATTTAAATTTCAGGGATACTTTTCTCACATTTTAATTGCATTTTTGCCCTGAGCCCTCATTAAATTCTGACCCTGGTAGCTATAAATAATATTTCAGAAGAAGAATGACTAACAATAGGCAAACATTTTTGAGGGATACTGGAAAAAGTCATAGGGGACTGATAGGTCAAAAACAGTTTGTTTACCAAAAAAAGCTAGAACCTCAAGTCTTTGCAAGGCTATATGGGGAGACAAAGTGCAAACATTGCATTCCTAAACAATATCAGTTTACTCAAGAGACTGTTGATCAATGCAAGCTCTATTTGTAGAGCTAGAATGCATTAATAATTCACACAGCCCACCTTTCAGCCAGTAAAATACATTACTATCAGCACACTGATGCTTCTGGCAACAGCAGAGGTGCTTACGAGCTAACCACTGGTTCACGGGAGTAACCAACACTTTGGAAGCCACCAAATAAATGTACAGACATCAGTCAGCACATAAAACAAGACTGGCAAAACATCTCACCTTTTGTCTCAGGGGTCGTGTCGTCAGAAGACATCCGATAAGCCGAGGTGAGGTCAGGGATCTTCCAGAGAGGGAACATCCAGTGCAGAAACTGTTTAATCAAAGGCAAAAACATTCCTTTATACAGTCAGTCAAGTTCATATATGTGTTTGCTCGGACAACACAAAAGACTGAGTCACAAAGAGATTCATTATTCGTCCATTGCTTCAGATTGATTTTCTCTATTTTTAAGGTCAGCAGTAATTGTTCACGGCGCACCAAAGGTGATGAGCGCAGAGTCATTGAACAATTTATCAATAATGTCTGTGAAAATCAGCTTACATTTAGACACAGAGGCGGAAATAATGTGACTCTTGAAGAAATGAATTAATGGCAAGGTTTACTAAGAGACACCAATGATTTTTATAGCCTTTTCACTTCAGCTCAAACAGCAGCTCATAAATCAAAATAATCTATTTTGCAGTCAATTACATGGCAAAAATTCTTAATCTTTTTTAAAATTTAATATATATTTTAATATATATATATATATATATTACACTGCATTTTGTTAGATTTATGCTTAAAACAAGTAAGAAATTGTCAGAAACTGAATTCAAGACATTCTCTAAAATCAAGTCTTATCTCATGCAGTTTTGCTTCTTTAAGATTAAGAAAGAATTGTATGCAGTGTAATGATGTACTTTTAAGTAGCCTACACTGTAATTATAAAATAGCAAAAAGGCATTTTGAATAAAAGCACTTCTATTCTTAAGCTACACCTGAGGAGTGACACACTTACCTGGGTCTGTTCAGTCAGTCCCAATATCCATACAGTCGATACTATGCTGTTTTCGTCTTTCACCGGTCAGTTGGATGAGAAACAGTTATTGGGGCTGACCACAAGTCTCAACTCCCTCCTGACAAGCCGGTACAAGTCAAGGCATGTTCTTGTTGCTCAGCACAGCGCCCTCTGCTCTACCGCTTCAACTGGGAGAACTGGAGGAGGAGCAAAGAGAGAAGAGAAGGCTTAGCATCAGAGGTGACAGGACTAATCAGAGATACCTCTCTCTCAGAGGTCACTGCACTCTCTTTACAGGCAGGAGCATGTTCAGACAGTCACTGCGCAATACAACAACACGCGAATAAGTGACTCAGACAGGATGTGTGAGGAAAGGTACGTACAGACACACGCAAGAAAACAGTTACGCCAAATTCAACATGACGGGTATTATTCAATGTGTTAAAACTACTATATTTCATTCACATTTACACTTTTTGTGTGCACAGGCATTTCCAACCCATTCACTTAAGTTGGATTAAAGTAGGCCTCTAAAAGAAGCCTATAAAATAATTGCCACAGTAGGTTTTCCTATTCTATTTTATAGGCTATTTTGTTTAATATTTCAATTAAAACCATGATACATATCGTTTCAAAGCAGCTTTACAGAGAATGCATGTCAACATTACAATAGAGAATCTGGCATGAGAGGTGACTGTCCGATGTATGTGGTTTCAGAAATGTACATATAATCTTGCAGTAATAATTTAGGCAGTTAAATTTACAATAACTGTTAGCAGTTTAATTTTAAGGTAGAAGCAATTAGATCCTTGAAATAATGAATTACATATTAACAATAATTAAAGATAAAATACGATTAGGAGTGGGCATAACATAATCGTAGCACGGTTATTAAATCTATTAAAACTTTATAGGTTTTCATTTAAAATATAAATAGAAGAGTGAGCGTCTTACTAACTCAATTTAGTTCACTTTTAATCATGTACAACAGACAGAGCAGATCTGTTTTGTCAGTGACGCGCAGTAAGCCGGTTTGTTCCCTGAGGGAGATTTTCATGGGACCCTGCACTGCTCCCCCTGGTGGTGAAGACTTACTGCACCAAAGTTCAAATTGAAGGTGTACTGTTCTACTTTTAGGATATAAGCTCATTTTAATTATATATATATATATATATATATATATATATATATATATATATATATATATATATATATATATATATATATATATATATATAATATGAATAAATATTAAGTAATAAAAAAATAAAATCAAAATAATATCTGTATCTAATTCAATTACTAATGAATTTCTTCAAATAATATTTTTCACAATGTATAAAGTAATATATGTATCTAAAAATGTGTATATAATAAAAATAACTATTAATAATGATGTAATAATTAATAATGCATTTTTTTGCAAAAAATAAAAAAAGAGCATAGCATATTCTAAATACATGGTTGATCTACTGAAAGACACCATTAAGCATTGCTTAGTCAAATTATCACAGAGAATCTTTACACAAATATTTACACTTACCCAAATCCTCAGTGGAATATGCATCCACACAAATGATTTCTCAGATATTAGCCAGCACTGATTTATGTAGCAATGAAACACAAACCCTAATTGAAGTGAGGCACCAGAGCAGTAACGCACAGAGCCCAGCGCTCTAGAGAAACTTCATCACCAGGCAGAGTTGCAGTGCAGCGGCAGAGCTCAGCACCACAGTAAATGTAACGCTCTGGCCTCTCTCTCTCTCTCTCTCTCCCTCTCTCTCTCCCTCGCTCTCTCTCTCTGCAGTCTGGTCCACTGTACGTTACAGTACTAGGACTGCACTTCACTGGATTGCAGCAGTCCAAGACTGATGACCTTACCAATAAAAAGAGCAGAGTCACAAATGCCAGCGTTTCCATTTCCATCAGCACACGCTGTCCTGTGGCTCACCTTCACCCTTCTCACTTACCCCTCTTCTAATTGTTTCACCCCACTATGAAGTGGCCGAAGTAACACATTTTGTTCTTTCAATCCTGAATGTTCGACATGTACATTTCCTATTGGTTTTATTGGTGTCAGTGAGAGCTGACTGATGGCTTTTGGACACAGGTTCTGCAGTGGTGGATAAGAGTGCGCCAAGCGCGCTCACTGGCCTACTCTCTGCTGCATTGAAGCCTTGTTCCAAGTATGGGACAATGCACCATTTGAGTCTTAAAAAAATCCCTTTATGAACCTGAAGTGTTTTACAATGGCACTTTAATTGGTGGGAAGTAGCTTTGTGGAAGGCTTTAAATTCAGCTGTGTTGAAATAAAGTAAATCCCTAAACATCATGTGCAAATTTGCTTGCAATACAACCTATACTAGGTTGGAGGGCAAGCGTGGAATCCTTACTCCAGCAAGATCAAAGCTTGCTGCATTGATTACATCATAGGAACTAGAGCACTAGTATGGGACAATGCACCACTGGGTTGGGGGGGGGTGGGGGGGTAGATTCGGTGGGGGGAGGTGGTGGAGTAAGAGGGCTAATCTAGCTGTTCTGTCTTTTTTTCTGTCTCTCTCTCTTTCTTCCTGTCAGGAGGGCATATCCACAATCTGGGCTGCCAAACTCCAGACAAGAGCAATAGACTTCCGTAACATCCTTCCATTAACTTGCTTTCTCTGTTTCTCTCTCTCATCGTCCACGTGACCGCGTAGCTGCCTGTCTTTCTTGCTGCTGCCACATCTTGGCAGTACTGCAGGAACTGTGCTGCAGGACACTGCAGGGTATCCGCTCTCCCTCTCGTTCTTACTCTCAATCTGTAACTTTTCACGAGGAAACAGTGATGAAGAAAAAGTAGCCCTTTTGGAGGGGAGAACCGTAGGGTTCAACGTCATTCTGTACCTCAAAGCAGATCTCTGGAGAGCATGAGGGAGGAAGAGTAAGAGGAGATGGGAGGATGGGTGTTAAAGAACATCAGGTGAGTGCGGCAATACGCTTTTTGGCTGAGCAGCAGCAACCTCCCTCCCCCCACCCCCCTTTGGCGAGCGCCATGAGAAACTGCAGTTTCTGCTAATGATGTCAGGCAGTGGATCTGACAGTGATATATCACTGCTTGCATTCCTGCTGTATACAGATCTAATCCTGCCCTATAGCTTGCAATATAGACAACCGCGGCCGTTCTTCAACGTTCAGTTGGGATGGATGGGTTATGTGCGTAACCTGAGTTCAACTCATAACCGCGGAGTTTGTGCGCTGGTAATGAGCGCTACGTTTAAATTAAAACCTACACAGTCCACTAAAGTATCATGATATAATCCCATTACATTTCAAAGCGCTACATCGAATAAACATAAACATCACGCTTATTAACAGTATGTAGGTAGTTAAATCGCAACAGTGTCATAAGATAACTCCATTAAATTGCAATACACTACACAGAATAAACGAAATATAATGCATTTCCCATGTTTAAGTATGTAAGTAGTATCTATAGTTGAGTAGAAAATGAACTGAAGCAGAAAAAGACCTGCAGTGAAAGAGTTATGAGTCCCCCCACCGCTTTATTCGAGTCACTCTCTCTTGTTCTCGGATGGGACGGTTAGTAAGAGTGCGCCACCGTCCAACAGAGAGTGTGAAACACACACACACGTCAATAAACACACTTGAAGCTGAGACTCTTATGCACCTGGCTAAACCGTTCTGTCAAAATCTTCTGTCCGAGTGCCCTAAGAGTCTATGGTGGTGACAGTTGCTAGCTGACACACTTGCACACTGCGCTCTGTCCTCCCTAGGCCATCCTAAAACGCTACTTCCATTTTCCCATCTGCTGCAAGTTCTTTAACTCTTTCCCTTCCTGGCATTATGGATGCAAGACAAGCTGCAGCTTCAGTACTTCAAGCTACACAACACAACAAAGTTCAGCAATGTATGGCAGAATATGTCTGGCCTACATCTTTTATTTATGCCTGCAGGCGTCATTTCTATACCTATATTCAAGCTCGTGCGTCTTTTCTTCCTGTGTTGGTGTCCCGCATGCACCTGCGTGCGCTAAGATTAACAGCAAGACCGGCCGGCATTGGTTAGGGAGACGACTACCGAAGTATCAGCAGCCTGACTGCAGAAGATCACTCATCATGTAGGTCAATGCAAACGGGTCCTTTAAGACCTAAGAGCAGGTGAGTGAATAATTCTGCAATCAGACCGAAACGTCCCACAAAGCCGAACCCCCCGTGATTGGGTGAAAAGTTCAACATGCATCCTCTAGCCCTGTAGAGAAAGACAAACTTCCACATACTCACTCAGCCTCCGCTCCCGTCCGGGTCTTGCAGGGGTGATGCACAAGCAGCCGTGTCTTCTCCTCCGGTGGTGTAAAGTTGACTGCAGCATTGCCTGCTGAATGGAATGACATTGTTCGTTCTCTCTCCCTGCTTCATTCTCCTGCTCTCTCTCTCTCTTTTTCTATCTCTTGCTCCCCCTCCTCCTCTCTGCGCGCTCACTGGCAGTACAAACTGCACAGCTCAGCAGTGTTCTCCCACTGCCGCAGCAGCTCCTGCATGAGCCTTGCGTATCTGAGTGTGCCGTGACTTTTAAAGGGGAACGCAACCTCCAGGGTCAGTGTGCGCCTCATCGCCACCCCCCTACACTCCCACTATGACGACCCCCCACTACCACCTACCCCCGCAGCAGCTGGTCAAGACATTCCTTAAAAAAAGGTGGTGGTGGGGGGGGATTCGAAGGAGGAGGAGGGGGGGGCATCGAAACTACCTCAATTCCTTCGGATTAAACGGGTGACCCTTTTTGAAACTAAAGTGTGCTATGCTCGTAGTGCGGACACCATCCATCTTAGCTGCTGACACTGGCCCAAATCCGCCTAATGAGGCTATGTGGCCGATTTCGTCAGGTGGATTTAAAAACGATGGATGGTGAATGAAATGAAAATGGCTGTGAGAAAATGTTGTATCGATGGTGACGGGAAAAAAAACTGAAATACAAAACCAGGATCTTGAGAAACCAGATCTGGGGGTGTTTGAGGTGTATCGTTGCTTCCATTGCAACCAGGAGGTCAACTGTCTGGGAGTGAGAGAGATACATTACCAGCGGTGTGCAACATTATATTGGACAGACTGCGAAGCGTTTTGACAATCAAGATGATTGAGGCTTCATGTTCCATTCGCCATAGGTTCTAAACCCTGACTTACACGTTGGGAGATCTGACATTACCGTAACTTCTAACAGAGGGGGTTTTGAGAGGGTTGGCCCGCTCTGTGTACAGTAAATCAATCGCAACTCTTTGCATCAGCAAAGCTGCCGCTGCAACCCTGCAGCGGATTCTTCCCCCCATATACCTGCTTGTATTCTGTAAAGCACAACGGTTTGAGCCCGAAAGCTTTTTACTACAAACGCCTCAGATACTACTGCAGAAAGCTCACAGAGCTACATTTACTCCTGTTAAATGAAATGCTGGAAAACATGATCAGGATACACTGGCTAGGACAGAGCTCACAAGACCATGACCTCTGGATAATATATAAATGGCTGCAGCATGCTGGAAGCCGGTGAGGGGGCTTTGTAGAAATGGCAGATGTCATCATAACTGTATTGATTGGTGACCTGCGAGTTTGCCCAGTGGAACAGAAAGCGATCGAGCACAAACTCTGTGCTGATCTTGCACATCTGCGTGGCTGTGAGCGCAGTTTTCAGTTTGCTCTCCAAATCGTTTAGGCCCTAAAAACTCAAAATCATACTTTTGGGGGATAGGGGTGGGGTGGGGAAGTATTAATGAAACATCCTAGACCTTTCACATCCTCGCTGAGCCATTCAAATGATTTATGGTGTTTACTTTCTTCTGTCTCATCTGTGACATCAGAGAAAGATACTCATCATGGACAGAAAATCTAGATGATTACACCTACTGATGCCATAGACAAGTGATAGACTGATATACATTTATATTTTACATTTACATTTTTTCTATTAGCAGATGCTATTATCCAAAGCGACTTACCAATAAGGAATACAACATCAGCAATTCATCTTAAGGAGGCAGTAACATGAGAAGTGCTGCAATACAAAGAAGTACAGAGTACAACAGAGATGAAAGTGAAAAGAAGTTGAAGAGTATTTATTTATTTGTTTAATTATCAACTGATATTTGTCCATTTTGACATTTGTATTTTAAACATTTCATGATAAAGTCTGTGTAAATTATGTTTAAAGATAGCAAAAGATAGCATTAAATTATTTTATATTTAATGTAATACTATAGCAAATATGCAAATAATTTTCTCATTTGAATTCACTTTAATATGAGTCAATATCAGCTGATATTTGTTCATTTTAACATTTGTATTTCAGATATTTCTTGATAAATATTGTGTAAAATCAAATCAGTGTTCAAATAAATAAGGTTTTGTTATACTATTAGATTATTTTACATTTAATATAATACCATTTGTTAATGTAAACACTTATTTTTACTACATAATATTTGCTAAAATTATGATATATGTAAGCAATAAGGTACTCGAGGCTGTGCTGTATCGTGAATAAGTCACGGCTGAAGGGCGCTTCGCGTCATGCCTGCAACCCCTTCAGCCGTGACTTATTCACGATACAGCACCAGCATCGAGTACCTTATTGCTTTTATAAAATGGTTACCACACAATACAAATATTAAAGCCAAAAATATGTATCAATGCAACTTTCATGAAGTAAACTTTCACTAAAGCCTTCCTTCCGCCAGAAAAAAATAGTCCCTGACCATGAACAGCAACAGAAGTTACATTATTACACCATTAGATGGCGGCAAAGACTGTCTTTATGAGTGAATCACTCAGTAGCGACTTTTACAATGAAAAGACGGAACAAGATGCAACTGACAAATGCTTTGACTAGCACTGTCAGTACTGGGAAAATCCCTTAACTGTTAAAAGGACAAGATAATACATCAAATATTTAAACAGATTTTTTATTATGAACATAGGTAATAAACTCACTCACTCTATCTTTTCTCACAATACTCTTCTACATAATACAGTAAGCTTCAATGAACAATATCAATTGAGTACAAGTACAAACAGTTTACATTGCTAAGAGTGGTTGCTAAGGGTGTTGTGTAGTGATACACAACCGTTGGGTGAAGCGGTCATAGCCGTGTTTTATTGTGAATAAAACACAGCTATTGACCAATCAGAATCAAGGACAGGAACTAACTGTTTATATATATATATATATATATATATATATATATATATATATATATATATAGATAGATAGATAGATATAAATAATCAAGAAATATTTGAAATATGTATATAATAGTAATTGTTTATTATATCATCTAGCCCTCAGTCACCCTGCTCTCTAGATATCAGCATCACCCTTTAAAACAAACTCATATTGAGCAACCACTAGTTTGTACACATGCACCTCTCAGCATTTCAGCACTGCTGGTGTGCTGCGTCTCTCCGCTGAGCATCCTGTGCTGACTTTGACACAGATAGAAATGCCTTCACCAGCATCTCCTTCATGAGCAGTGCATTTTGGTAATGGCATCTCCATTGATAAATAAAACATGAGTGAAGGGCCCTTTTACATGGCTGATCACATTACCCCTCGCCTCACCTGACGCTCTGAGTCAGCTGTCAGAGTGTCCCCTTCCGCCTCCGCACTGCTCTGGGATTATAGCTGGCCGTGAATACCCACGGGAGCAGCTTCATCACCAACCAGCATGCGGAAACTGTTCACAGCCAGGTGTACACTAGCTGCACTGATACTTCAGAACGATTTAAACAAAGAGACAAATAAACATATTTAAGGTATTCATTGTGTTAAAATTACAGCTGTCAATGTATAATTTCCTTCGCAATAAGCAATTTTGCCCTAATAAAGATTTTTCAAAAGTTAGTGTACTTTTCTACCGAGGAGACAACAGTGTCAGTAAGATGATGTCATGTATTTCGTTGTGCATCGTTTCCAATCAAGCTGTAATTTTGTCAAATAATCCAAAAAAGTATGAAAACATACATACATGAGTTTTTGCATCTACACTTTACATTTTTTTATGTTTTTTAAAGAAATATTATGATCAACAAGGCTGCATTCATTTGATAAAATATAAAGTGAAAACAGTAATACTGTGAAATATTATTACGATTTAAAATAACTTTTCTATTTTAATATTTTTTGAAATGTAATTTATTCCTATGATGTCAAAGCTGAATTTTCAGCATCATTGCAGTCTTCAGTGTCACATGATCCTTCAGAAATCATTCCGATATTCTGATTTGCTGCTAAAGAAACATTTCTTATTATTATCAATGTTGAAAACATAGCATAATATTTTTGTAGAAACCGCACTGTAAAAAAATATTTTCATTATCACAACATTTTTTCTTTTCAATAATTAATGTGGTTCAGATAACATAATATTTTGAGTTTCTGTTGATTAAACCAATCGCCTTCATTGTATTAACTCAAATTTTTAATTTCAGTGAACTCAAAAACAAGTTGAACCAACAATTCTTTTTTTACAGTGCGATACCTTTTGTTTTAGGATTTTTTGATGAATAGAAAGTGAAATTGAAATCTTTTGTAACAATGTAAGTCTTTACTGTCATGTTTTATCAATTTACTGCATCCATTGTTTAAAATGTAATTTCCACCATTGTAATTTCAATTACAGAATGCTGTTTTTAAAACACAAAACATAATCTTAGATGACCAAAGGTGTTTTCGACTTCGATCAGCAAATCGATCAGTGTATGACATAAAAGTACTAAAAGAGCATTTCAAAAACATACAGGGCCGTGTGATCTTTAATTGCTCTCGCGGTACTTTGATGTCACACCGATCGGTCTGCGCAGTCAAACACACCTAAAAGGACACTGTGACTTTTCCAATAAATGAAAAAGAAATGTCAAAATTTTCCTGTAATGAGCATGTCCACTGTTGAGGATTGTTAGTGGACAAATTTCATAAACTAGTCAGTGTAAAAAGCATATTTAAATTTAATTTCCTAACTGCACAGAACCAGAAGTTTACCATAATTTGTTTTCTTTGAGTTCTTGCCAGTCATATGTTTGCATTACTGCAATAAAGGCACATTTGGTCTGTATTACTTAAGAGACATAAGCAGACACAGCAGGTCTATCTCTAACAGATCACAGAGGTTAATCTTCAGATGTCATAAACTCAGATTGGAAGTTAACCGAAAACCCATCTGTCTACAATTGCAGCTCCCACTTTGGTCTGACAGAGCCAGCTGTCCTCCAGAAGAGTATAGCTGCAGCCCCATAAGAGCACCCCTTCACCTCTCCCTCTCTCATTCATCCCATCCCTGCCTCTCACTACCAGCTGAATGGATTAACTAATTGACAGAGAGAGGAATTCAACGAGCCTGTACCTCTCAGCTGACCTCATTTTTTGAAGCAGGCCAGATCTCTCCCTAGGCCAGGGACTGCAGCAGAACTAGCATAGGCTAACCGCTTACCTTCTTCACAGGCAAATTAGAGCTAAAGATATTGTAAAAGGTAAACAAGTAAAATTGAATAATCTTATGATATTAGAATTTTTGTCGGTAACACTTAAAAAAGTTAATATTTGTTAATAATAGTCAACAACATAACTTAAAGAATTAGTTTACTTTGAAATGAAAATAAGCCCAAGCTTTACTTAAGGTGTATATGGCTATCTTCTTTCTGATGAACTTAATCGCAGATATATTAATAAATATCCTGACGCATCCAAGCTTTATAATGGCAGTGACAGGGATGAGTATGAGCTGAAGAAAGTGCATCCATCCACATCCATCCATCCATCATAAACATACTCCACATGGCTCCGGGTGGTTGATAAAGGCCTTCTGAAGCGAAGCGATGCGTTTGTGTAAAAAAAATCACTGCCATTATAAATCTTGGATGCGTCAGGATATTTATTAATATTTCTGCGATTATGTTCATCAGAAAGAAGAAATCATATACACCTAGGATGGCTTGAGGGTGAGTAAAGCTTGGGCTAATTTTCATTTCAAAGTGAACTAATGAACTAGAACATGAACTAACAATGAACAACACCTCTACAGCATTTATGAATCTTATCTAATGTTAATCTCAACATTTAGCTACTATACATTTTGAGGATCATCTGTTAACATTAATTCATGCTCTGTGAACTAACATGAATATGAACATTTTTATTAACTAAAACTTCCGTAGTTTTTACAAAATAATTTTGGCAGCTGTGGTTGCCAGAATAATTTTGTAAAAAATACAGAAAAACTGTAAAGACATTTACAGAACAAACTGTAAATTTTACTGTATAAAACTGTAATTTAAAAAAATGTGAATGTAAACCAATAAATTCAACAATGCACACTACTACTGAAATCTGTTTTGTACCTTTAACATATACTGACAACCACCATAATAACGCAGGTCGTAAAAGAGAAAGCCACATGAAGAATCAGAGTTCATCACAAGTAGCTTTTCCAACTGAAGTATTTACTAATTTAAGCAAGGTGCAAAGAGTCATTCACACAAACGCAAAACACCATCATGGTAACCCATAACACTTATATAATGCAATAAACATTCATTAAACAACAGAAGATGTAACATAAAACCCTAATGTACATAACTGATAACAAAAACTATTAAGAAACATGATTATTTAAACAAAATACTTTCAAATGTGGAGTGTCACACAGGGAATTGTGGGAACAACAGTTTACAGATTTTGACTGTAAATTATATATTGATTTACTTATAAAATTGTAAAATTTACAGCATTTTACTGTGAAAATTGCATAAATGTCTGGTTAGAGCTTTTACAGTTTTTCCCTGTATATAATACGGGAAGTTATTGTTAACCTATTTACAATTTTTTTCCGTATCATTTTTACAAAGATTTTACAGTTAAAATCACATTCATTTTTTACAGTGTGGTTTTAAAATATATAACTCATTGTTAGTTCATGTTAGTTAATGCAGTAACTAATGTTAACAAATGACACATTTTCACAGCGATGCCATAGTAGAACCATTTTGGGTTTCCCTAAAAAACTTTCAGTGAAGAGATCTTTAAAAAAAAAAACATTTTTTCTTAATGTGAAGAACATTTTATTAATCTAAATAACCTTTTTCCACTATAAACAACCTTTGTGCAATGGAAAGTTTCCATGGATGTTAAGTATTAGTTCACTTTAAAATGAAAATTACCCAAGCTTTATTCACCCTCAAGCCATCCTAGATGTATATGACTCTGATGAACACAATCAGAGTTATATTAATAAATATCCTGACGCATCCAAGTTTTATAATGGTAGTGAATGGAAAACAACGAGTATGAAGCTAAAGAAAATGCATCCATCCACATCTATCCATCCTAAATGTACTCCGCATGGCTCCTGGGGGTTAATAAACACCTTCTGAAGTGAAGCGATGCGTTTGTGTAAGAAAAATATCAAAATTTAACAAGTTATTAAGTAAAATAACTAGCCTTCCGTATTCAACTTACGAAGAAATTGTAAAACTCTCGCAGTTCAAAATGCTTACGCTATGTCCTACGCCTTCCCTATTCGACTTACAAAAAAAAAAAAAACGTAACTGATGCGACGTCAGTTTCTGCTGATTTCTTCCTAAGTTGAATACGGGAGGCGGTCTGGCGGAAGCTAGATATTTTACTTTATAACTTATTAAATATGGATATTTTTCTTACATAAATGCAACGCTTTGCTTTAGAAGGCCTTTATTAACCCTCTGGAGCTGTGTGGAGTATGTTTTGCTTTGGATGGATGCACTTTCACTGCCATTATAAAGCTTGGATGCGTAATTATATTTATTAATATAACTCCGATTGTGTTCATCAGAAAGAAGAATGTCATACACCTAGGATGGCTTGAAGGTGAGTAAATCTTGTGGTAATTTTAATTTTAAAGTGAACTAATCCTTCAATTTTTAAATAAAAAAGTTCATTAACTCCATAAAGGCCAGCCAGTGATCGCCTGAGGTTCTGCGACAAAGATGTCTGAAACACGTGCCCTATCTCAATGTCCAGAGAGACGCTGACCAAGAGAAAACATAACGGCAGCATGTTAATTTGCCGTGGTTGAGGAGGTGGACGGCTGGAGTGGATTGTTTTGGTGTCAGAGTCATGTGTGCGGTGAAGAATGGCTGCCTGCAGCCGTCGGCACATTTGATTAACGGCCTAATGACGGATCGGCCTCCCCCGCACCGGCTGAACTGAAGTATACGTCTGCTTTATGCCACAAAATTACATTTGACCCCATGAGCTGTCAAAGCTTGAGTCATTTACATCCCTGATTTGAACAAATCACAATTTTGGAATGTTCAGAGCAAATAACTTTTGAGGTGCGGGGTCAAGAGGGCTTTTCATTTTGACAGCAAAATATTCTGCATTCCGCTCTCGTTTCTTGTGTTTTTTGAGTATTAAACAGAACGAGCTCGATGAAACAAACAGTCATGGGTCATTTAAAACCTCTCATGATATCTGGCAGTACATTGATTTTTAAAGTTGATATTACATGCCCGAATTAGCCTGACACATGAGCTGTATTAAATACAGGGAGTTAAATGAAGACAAACATATCGCTGTATTTCATGGAGTCTTGCAGAGAGTCATTAGCTAATTCAGCCACAGCAGCAGCTTTTCTCCGTTAATTGCATTTCAGCACTTTTTGTACAGTCAGTATATATACAGTATACATATATAAGGGGAGGGAGTGTAACACATGTCTACAATGCAGCTTATTGATGTATGCATTGATGCAATATATATGCATGTATGCCAGTTACTCAATGAAATGCATGAATGACTGGGATTATTAAATACTTGCTGAGCTAAGCATCACACACCATCCTGTGCAATCACTCACATGATCAGAGTCACACGACATTATCACCCCCTCTACAGGATAGAAGTGGAGTAGCAGTTCAGAGGGATTCAATAGGCCAGATTATATTCTACAACGGATCATGACAATGAACTATAAAAACAGAACTGACCTGCCATTAGGGATGAAATACATGAATATATATTCTTTCTTTGCCATTGTTTGGATATAAATTTTCTGTATTTATTTTAATATATATGCCACTTAGAATACATTTGAATTCACTAATATAGGGGAACAAGTAACATTCTTTCTGTGAGAGTTAAAAAAATCATCTTGAGTGATTGGCATCATTAATCTCTGAGAGCTGCATGAGATTGTAAGAGCATTTGAAAGGGCCCTTTCGACCTTTATTAAAGGGGCCAATGCTCCAGGGGGTCTGAGCTGATGGAGCTTTGCACAGATGGACCTTGTCACAATCACATATGTAATCATAATTCCATTATAATAATGCATAATCCACATGTCATGAGTATAACATATGTTCATAAAATGAGAGATTCAAGGTCATGCAGCAAAGAACTGCCCCTTAAGAAATTCCATTTTTCTCCAGCAAGGAAGCTCAGGACAGTTCTGCTGCTTTGCGGAACATATCAAGGGAGAACATTTTGCAGTACAATGCTTAAAGGGACAGTACGGTATTGCCCGAAATGACCCGCAGAGAATGTATTTGCATAAACGTGCCACAGTAAGTAGGCTACATTTGAATTTCTAAATTAAATGTGCTAGTCGCAATCCAAGGGGCATTTGAAGTATTTCCCAAAGTATTCTAGTACTGACAGTGCTATAGATGTATATTCTGAAATATACGCATTTGTAATTTTAATTAAAATGATAATATTTACTAATTATATATATATATATATATATATATATATATATATATATATATATATATATATATATATATATATATATATATATATATATATATATTTGGTTTTGATATTCACACATCACATATTAATTCATTAATGCTGTTCCAATTAGATACATTTGAATTCACAAAATCAACAAGCTAATCTTAATGCAGAAATGGTCGTGTACACTGAATGGTCGATGGACCTGTACACAAAATGCATGTCAGTGGCCTAAAGCTGCAGTTCTTTTACCAGTGTTAACATTTTAGCTTTATATATCTCTGTTTAAAGCTGTCTGGGAGCATAACAAAGAAGCAATTTAATATAATGATGGTAAATACTGATACAATGATTATCCTGAGAGCAATCAGGAAGTTCATTAAAAGAGTACAGGGAACTGCTAATGCCAATATGAATACGATTAATACATCATACCACTATGAACAATGAGCACATTTTAACTTTACTTTGGTTAATATATCTTCACATCCTTGTGAAGTCTCTTGTCTGTTTGGCTTAGTGCATGAAATACTTAGATTTTTGTATACATAAATGTATTTTACTATTTATCATTTAATTGTGCACTTTGTGATTTGAACCATTTAAGGTAATTTTCACCAGTATTGTTATTTCAACAGTGAAGGTCAGATACAGTACGTATATATATATATATATATATATATATATATATATATATATATATAAATGCTATACATGTATATCCATTTAAAAATTGAAAACATTTTATGTTATCAGGGAAAATCTAAAATGCTTTTGAATTGCAAATACCTTATAAAGTCAATTTTCCCAACATACAGGATAAAAACTTTGCTATTTTTAGATTTAAACAGAGGAAGAAAAGCGATTCATTGTTCATCGTCATACGTTGCAGAGATTTCGTTTAACAGGACTGTGTACTGCACACTTGGCACCTGCTCCAGCTGCTGTGGAGAGAAAACACCAAAGCTGAGGCGATCAGCACACTTGCACCTGGGACTGTATCCACAGATCTGCTCTTAAACTAATCCTTACTGGCAGCGGCACTAAAGAAACACTTAAAATCAGCCTTCTACTGTTAGGCGGATGAAGAGATGAAAAGAGATACGAAATTAGGCATAGGAAATAAGCATATTTTCAAAAATCTTCATCGTGGGAAAGAAAGAAATAAGGAAGAAACAAAAAGAAAGACGGAAAGAACACGTGCATAGAAGAGAAGCAAATCTACACTGTAAAAAAATAATTGTTGGTTTAACTTAAAAAAGTAAGTTACCTGGTTGCCTTAAAATTTTGAGTTCATTTAAATTAAAAAAATTAAGTTAATACAATTTAATCAACAGAAACGCAAAATATCATGTTATCTGAACCACATTAATTATTGAAGTTGATTTAAGAAAAAACATAATTATGAAAATACTTTTTTAGTGTATGGGACAGGAATAATCAACGCAATTCGGCAGTGACCTTCACACCAGTGCCACCGATTCTGTGTCCACTGCACATTTTACCAGCAAGGAGACTGCTCAAAGCATGCTGCCCGGATGGGCCTTCCTGTGCTCCTCCACCCCCAACCATGGAGAAAAGCTGATTGCCTCTCTCTCTCAGCAGCAATGCAGCATTCAAGTCCTGCAGGCAATTTGACAAATGAGCTTCGTTCTGTGCTGAGGGGGATGCCTCCACTGCAGCACACATCCCAGAGCGCACGTGCCCGTAACCAGTACCGCTATGATTTACACCCAACATACCATTAGCCCTATGCATGAACGCTCAAGCACGCACACATTTGCACTCTTTCTCAGCTGCAATGCTGTACTGATGTTCCGGCTTTAGCCTAAAGCTGAGGTATATTTGCTCTGAGCGAGCACTTCCATCACCTGTAAGTACCTCCACAATGCAGCACTGAGCGCCGGCTCAGAGTATTACTAAGGATTTTTGTCCTTGCTGAACTATGTTTTGTCCTTTAAAGTGTAAAAAACATTTTTCTTAATCTGTATTTTGTCTTGGTTTTCCATTTAAAAATGCATCCTTAAAGCAAGATCGATTTTATTTTTATTGAGGTAAAATTGTACAAGGTGATATCTTTAATTAAACTTAATTTTAAATTTAATAAAAAGTGAATACTATTCAGAATAAATACATTTTTTTAAAATGTTAAGGTCCATAGAGCATTTAATAGTGCATTTTGTGATTTTAAACTTTTAAGGTCATGTTTTACTGGTATTATTTCAACAGTGAAGGTCATAGATATGTTTTATGAATATGCATTTTAAAATTTAAGAACAATTTCATGCCTTCAGGGAAAAACAAAAATGCTTTTGAATTGCAAATATACCTAATAAAGTCTATTTTCCCATGCAACACATCTTATGATTAAAAACTTTGATATTTTTAGATTTAAACAGAGGAAGAAAACCTATTTATCTTTTATCATCCTTGAAACAAGATATAATTTCCTTTAATTTGGTAAATTGAGCAAAATTGTACAAGGTGATATCTTCAATTAAATTTAATTTTAAATATATAAATCTAAAAAAATATAGTGAGTGAACCAAGAAAAAAGCTAAAAACATTTTATATTCTCAGAAAACGTATTATCAAGATAAATGTACTTTTATTTTAGATTAGGCAAATTAAATTAAGCATTTAAACTGAAAGAAATTGTATAAGGTGATATCTGAGAATATATCATTAATTAAATTGAATTCAAGTTTGAGTCAAAAATATGATTCATATTGGATTTAATTGTTTGAACCTTTTAAGGACATTTTTACTATAGTATTATTTCAATTTAATTCAATTTAATTTTACATTTATTCTTTTTTTTTTGGCATAAATCTAACAAAATGTAATAAGGTTCATAAGGTTCAAGAAAAAAAAAAGCTAAAAACATACCTTTTAATTCCAGATATAATATCAGAAAATGCATTATCAGGGTAACTTTACTTCTTAAGTAGGCTACATTTATCTTTTTAAAATATATTTAACTATAAAAATAATGATTTAAAAATATTTTTGCAGTGTATATATATATATCCCTTTACATATTTGGGTTTAATAAACAAAGCAGAATGATTTTTACAAATGGTTTTCGACGTGTTACGTATTAAAACACTTCCAAGCGCTTCTGAAGAAGGGCATCTCTAACTGCACAATATAAATGACAATATGGTTTTTACCATGTGTGCTCTCCTTCGAGGCTGGGGTTGATAGTTTACTGTGGGCTATCAAACCCACTGTCAGCCACACATGCTCTTCTATAGAGGGGGAGTGATTTGCGGGTTGCCTGGTGGGACTGTGTATTGATTACCTCGAAATTACAGGTTTTAAAAGGTTGGCGAAAAAGAGAAGATGTAAGCTGCCCTCACGCAGCAGTGTCTGCATGCTCACCAGTAATCAGCATCTTCAGCATATTGTGCTAACACTGCACAGGAAAATGTGAATTTCACTGAGAGACAGCTGAGTGCTGGGTAATTTAATTCAGGACTCTCTCTCTCTCTCTCAGCCAGAAGTGTAAAATGAGCCGTATAACCTTCAAAACCACACAACCTTTCATCTGATCATATGGGATGACAGTTGGCATTTAAAAAAATTACATATGTCAAGTGATGAAACTGTTCCTGAAATACGCACACTACTAAAGCCATGCAGAAATCTAATCAGCAAATGACTGCGTATAAAAACAGAGAGCAAAGAAATCTCCAAAGAAGTTTCCAAAAGTGATTCAAAATCTAATTCAAACTTGGAAATGAACTGATTTCAAACTATTTAAAAATGTTACAACATAAAATATATCTAGGTCACTAATCAAATATGCAAATTCAAAACAGATGTTCTTATTGCCATTACAACACAAGATGCTTTTTGGATCACTCTCAAATCAGGTTTTACAAACTATACACTAAAACATTGTACATATTTCAATTCAGATGTTATTCTGATAATAATTAGGATTTATGATGATTTATGATAAATTATTGCATTTTATAATTAATTTCAAACATTTGTTAAACTGAAACTGATCTATATAATTAATAATTAAATAATTAAATAAAAATACAATTATTTAATCAAATCTTTTCATGTTATATGAATTTTAGCATGGCAAATCTGTAAAAACACATTTATTCTCTGTGCTTTAGGTTTTCCTTTATATTATTTTCTCAGGGCATTTACAAATATATTTGAACTGCAGTTGTGCCATACGTATCTAAACACTAGGTGGCAGAAAAGGGCTGTCTTTCGTACTATCTTAAAGTCTCCCTGTAGTGAAAATCAAGCTTTTAATGTTGTTTATATGTTTATGTGGTGTTTTTAATATGCTTTAAGAAAACAATTCATAAGACAACAGCATTGCAGAATTTTTGCAGATTTTCTCCTTAAAACTGCAGTGAACCAAAGACAGGCCAAATTCCAAATGCCATTTTTGCACCCTTGAAGGGCACTTTGAGAAGGGTACGCCATAGAGGGGAGTTCCAAACGAAAGTGAACAACTGAATCCCTTCACGAATGGCCCTTCCACAAGGCCGTTAGCCAAAGGAACATGCAATGATCACTTCGAGGAAGTAATTTTATTATTTATGGTCATGTGACCCAGCGAATAGATGGCCCTTATGAAGCCTAAAATTGACAAATGGCCCTACGGTCTCGTGGACTTAACGGATATTTGCACACGGCAGTCATTGTAAGTCCACAAGACGGAAAGTGCATAGAAGAGTGCCATTTGGGACAGGGCCATCTTTCATTGCTCCCTTCACCAAGTGCATTTCAAATGGCTTGCAAATGCCCTGCTCCCTTCAAAGTCCCCTTCAAGGGCTCTGCCCTTCGAAGGAAGTAGGGCATAGGGATGCTCCCTTATGTTTGGAATTTGCCCACAGTCTCAAAAACGTGGTTTGAAATCACTGGTGTTTCTTCAGACGTCACAAACTACCCTGACAGCAACATAGTGTTGGCCCAAATCCGGCCCACGTCTGGTCCGCACATGTACCAGATGTGGGCCGGAACTGGGCCACACTATGTTGCTGTTTGGGAACCTTGTAACCAATCATGTTTGACCGTGTGACTATCAACTAGTGGATCTCTGAACTGATGTTAGAGAGTGGAGCCGGGACTGATTTGCATGTTCATAGAATCATGTATACTAAATAAGGCAAGGGTGTAAAGTTGCATTCAAGCTATTTTAAGGCATGAAGACATCTTTTTTCAAGGATAAACCATTTAAATATGTCATTTTGGTGAGTTTTAAGGGATAACATTATTGACAGGGGGACTTTAAGCCATCACAGTGCATTATTGTTCTGTAGCTCAAAGTTCATTTATAATGACAACAATGAATTTGACTAATCCCAACAAAATTAAATATAACAACTTTTCTTTTTTCCACATCACCTCCAATTACCTTCCAAAGCTGCTTTCAATGGCAAAACCTCTAGTAGTAACATTAAGCAAATAATCAGCCTGGAAAAATGAGGCCTAGACTCCACTGTAGCTTATCAGGATAAAAGGGTAACAATGAAGCCCATATATTTCATTTAAATGCAAAAAACGTGCATAAGTTGACTGCCAATTTTCAGTTTAAGCAAAGCTATCTTACATAAGAACATTTTTAAAGTGCCAACATATGCAATAACCAGAACAAAGATTTAAAACTACTGTATATAAGCAAATACTTTAGTCCAAACTAAGCAATCCAAGAAAAACCTCTTGAGTCTGAGAATAAAATATCAGCCTCTAAAAAAAACTTCCTATTTTACAGTATATTTCTGCTGTGCCAACAAAGCAAAATATCCGTTCACCATTATGCCAGTCCTTCATTTCACAACATGGCCTCACTTATTGCTTCCATATGAAATAAACAGCATCTGTGCTGGAGAAAGTTTATGCAGCCTGCCGTAAGAATGACTCAGTGCGCAGAGAGAGTGAATGTGTCAAGAGTGTTGTGTGATGGTGGGATTAGCTCACAGTAAATTTCCTTTTCCCTATGACACACTACTCATGCTCACATTCCTGCAGCTCAGTTCCAGTTCCTGAAAAGAATGAGGTGCTTGTGCAGAGATGTTTGGAGCTCTGCTGAGGAAACATAGCAGGTGAGTCACTCAGAATCAAGCATTTGTTTGTTGCGTGCTAGCGGAAGCAGACCACAATGGTACAAATACTATACAGCTGGTGTTAAAACATTAAAAATGTGCTTTTTTTGATACAATAGAAACTGTTACGGATTCAGATGTATAATCATATTAACTCTTGTTTGGCTCTTCTGAAAGCAACAATCTCCTAAACATTTTAAAGGAAGCTGTATATTCCCTTCCACTAGAGTCTGGGTCTGACTGTGAGACATTTATATAGTTTAATATGGATGGTGTGACTTTCCATGCGGGAGGGAAAGAGCTAAGATGAATGTGCTTTTTTTTCTTATGTGAAAGGTAGCAGAGCTCTTAGGCTAAATAAAAACAGTCATTGAAATTGTGCAACTTTGTATGCTTGCCATTATTCAGCCTTATTGAAACACTCAGTTTGAAGGACTGAGGCTAATCATGTAAAAGCAAAACAATAACCATGATTGTCCTTCTGAAGGTACTATACGGGGTCCGTATAAAGAAGATACATAAAATAAAAACATATAATAAACTTACATTTTCATTAAATTTCAAACTATTTAAAACCCCTGGGTTCACAGGGTAAGCCTACACTGTAAAAAAGAATTGTTGGTTTAACTTAAAAAAGTAAGTTCCCTGGTTGCCTTAAAATTTTGAGTTCATTGAAATTAAAAATTTGAGTTAATAAAATGAATGATATTATGTTCTCTGAACCAAGTTAATTATCTAAGTTGATTTGACAAAAGAAAAAATCATGCAACACAAGAGTGGTGCAGGGATGTCATCTTTTTGTGGGCCAAACCGGAAGTTAACATAACTCTAATCCCCCGTTAAAACCCCAATAGGATTTTTTTTCTATTGGCTTTGGGATTATTGCAGAAAATAAGCTCTGTGACTAACAAAAGTTGATGATTACACATTGTGTTCATCGTGATAATCTTCACAAATGAACCCTTATGAATTTTTAAGCGTAAATACAATCGGCAGAAGTCAAAAGCTAAACGTAGGCTATATATGAACTACACTAGTCGTATAACCTCAACATCACCATCACTAAGCTTCCGACAACTCTTTCAGTCTTTGTTTAGAAACGTTTTCCCTGAAAGTTTGAGTTATAATAGTTTGCAAAAGCGCGATTATAAACACAACGAGGCTGTGAAGGCGGAATAGTGCGTAGATGAGTTTACCTGTTCGGCTGATGATGTTTAATGTCCCCGACAACCTCTGTAATCCCATTTACCCAGCTAACAATTTTTGGTTCCCAGAACAATCTGGGAACGTTAGTTTCTGGTTGTCAGTAGGTTCTGGGAATGATCCCAGAACATACATCCTAATGTTCTCTGTTGGTTAGCCAGGAAAGTTTTCTTTACGTAAATAGAACGTTCCTTGTTGGTTTGGAGAACGTTCCACTAACCTTCCCGGAACTTTCCCCTAACGTTCTCAGAATGTTCCCGTAACCTCAATTGACTCCGATATCATTTGCCCTGCTGTATGTCAGTTATCATCCAGCATCCCATATAGCATAAGCGGCATGGAAGACGGATGAATGGACGTTGATACTAGGCTGAAGAGTGTATTATGATGTATTTTATATCATAGAATAAAACGTGAAAATATCTTGAGCTTGTGTGCACCACAGTCCTTATTTCAAACATTTAACAAAAAACCCAATGACTTCAACAACCGAAAAATGCTAAAATGCTAACTCGTTTCTAGGTTTTGGCCTGAGTAAATCTAGCTTTTTTTATACTGTGCGTCCAGACCTTGGTCCTGAAAAGGTTGAAAACCTTTAATTGAACTATTGAGAAACAAAGCCAGGATAAACCAATGCCAGAAAGGCCAGTGAAGCTATTAGGAAACAAAAGGCTTTGTAAGATCTTGGATTTTGTCTGTATTAATATGCCTCTTTGTTGTGAGATTGTTCTTGGCATGTCAAAGAAGCTTTGGAATTGTGAGTAACCAGAATGAACACAAGGGGACAGTAAAAGACTTTAACATTTCACATGTTCCTTAATGGTTATATGGTTATGGCGAGAATGTGATTCTTAGCGGGATGCTAGTTTAATATAACTTTCTGCTTGTTCTACTGCTCACCTCTTCACTGAGGTCTACATCAGAGGGAAAACATCCACTCCACCCTAAAATAGAATGGTTTGAGAGACTCTAGCAAACCACAGAGATGGGCTCAGGAGGAGTGATACATTGTGTAAGGTCTATGGAGGAGTTATTACTGTGTCTCCAGACAGTTTGGGTTGCCAAGATGCCTCGTTGTCTTTTGAGTCATATAGAGAGGAGCCACATGAATCAGTGTCGTCAAACATGGAAATGCAGTCATCACATAAAAAGGTTGCAACAACATCAGGGTTGGAGTGAAGTCAGTCTGAAAGTGAATATGAAAGTGCAGATATTACTGATTGAAAACAAGGCTGTAACTATTCAAGATTGAGGGACCAAATAAGAATCACAGAATGTGATGGATCCAGCCCTGAAGCAAGAGAGACAGAGACCATCACGACAATATCAGAAATATAAACAGAAATTAACAAAATAAGCATTTTTTTTACATTCATTAAGTATATTTTCTGTAACTACTGTACATAAAGCTAACAGTATAATATCCATTTATGTGCTATATAATGATTCAATTGAATTAATTTAAATAAATTATTTTAAAAGTGAAATTTAAAATATCTATATTTCTGTACAAGATTTATATTACCGATATTAATGAAAAAAGTAAATATAAATCCCTAAAAAAAGAATATTAAATTAAATATTAAATTTGAGATGACAAATAAACAAAACAGAATATTTTGTCTTAACTAGTGTAGCATTCATTTGTCAAATTATTTAATAGAATTAATTTAAAGAAATTCTCCATGTTTTATATATAAATAATTAACATAAAATATATTTATGCACAAGATATTAGCTAAATTAAGAAGAAAAAATACTCATAAAGCCCTTAATTAAGAATATTATGAAATATATCAATTGTGAGAACATTTATAAACAAAACAAAGGAAGTTGCTACAATGCATACCAACATTTTTTATATATGAGGCATTTTTATAACTTTTAGTTGAATTTTTGGCATTTTTCCCTATAAGGAGAAAGATATGCCATTTTAATATAACCACAAAGAGACATAAATAATCGATATTGTTATCTCTTGATTCACTAGAAAATAGAGGATGAGTCGATTACTCACAAATAAAGATCTTTGGTTTGCTTTGCTAACTATTACGACTACAAACTGGGGAAATTAAAAGAAAGAGAGTACTAGAGCATAAATGTACATACACAGTGATTATGCCATTATTATGTAGTCCACAATTAGCAGGGTTTATCAGGGGAAATGAGCTAAACAACAGCTCAGCTCAATTGGGAGGGACGTTCAGCAGCAGCTGGGAGCTATTTGACCACGTGACGGAAGAGATGTTTCTGTCGCTGTAGCAGCCATCATTTCACCCAATACAAGTCTATGCTAAAAAGACAGAGAGGAGGTATAGTCATGGATTTGCACGGGAATACCGACTGAAAGGAACATTCTCGCTCCACTCCTTCGCCTATGGTTTATTTTCCGGTGTGTATCCGTTGCAGGTAGGGTCTGAAATTGTTACGATTTAACACATTTGCCTGTCTTTTGTCTTTGCGGTCTGTTCACATGCAAACACTCGCGTTTTCCCAAGCTTTTCGAAAGCAACATCCAGTCGAGTTCGCATCCAACAAGCCGAAGATATATAAAACGTGAAATACGATATAAACATACTAGTTTGTGGCACCTTTCCTAATGCGTCTGCGTAAATAATAAATTAGTATGCACTATACAACAACTGCTTCCTGCGTTTGTAATGGGTCTAAAATGAATTTTTAAACCAACAAAGATTCCTCGTGGACCTACGCTTAATAGTTTCCTGCCCAAGATAAGTTTGGCAGCATTGAGAGATTTGTGTGTCTGATTATTTTCTTCATTGGTTACACTTAATCTCTCTCGAAAGGCTAGGTATAGTCGCTTTACCAGTGACTAGAAGCACAATGTATTCATTAGTTTATATTTACATGAGAATTGTGCTTCAAGTGCAGCTGTTTATAGTTTTACTCCACGACCTTAAAGATGTTTGGCCCAGACAATGCTGGAGAGGCTTTACTTTCGGTTTAAGGTCTTAAAGACCTACGTTAACTATACAGCATTGGTCTGGAGGCATTTGTGTCAAGCTATCTGTACTTATTTACTACTAAATGAAGAATAACGTCATCGTCTATGTATAATTCTTGTACTAACTATATTAACAATCAGGCCCGTTTTTTCTAATTATTTGTTTGGTGTTTCAAGAGTGCTATATATTAGGTATAGTAGACTCTTTTCCTGCCTGAAGGGAAAAGCGTTTTTGAAGTCTTTTTTTTTTTTTTTTTTTTAATTGATCTTTTTGGCAACATCGGTGTGTTCTTTCGTGAATACACGGGGAATCGCATGTATTTACCTGCAGCAGGGAGAGGGGGTGGACCTTCTTAAATTGAGCATTTGTTTTTACTCGCGCCAGGATGTCTTTGAGCTGGTTTCTCTCGCCAGGGAGCGGGAAACTTAAAAACCCGGAGTGGAACTATGGTGATTTGAGAGCGCTTTGAGTGGGAAGGGAAATCTCTTGAGCTCCGCTCCAGTCAAATTATATTCCAAACCGGGCTTTGATCTGTGTTGGTGAGAAGCAAAGCTTAAAGGATTAGTCCACTTTCAAATAAAATTTTCATGATAATTTACTCTCCCCCATGTCATCCAAGATGTCCATGTCCTTTCTTTAATCGAAAAGAAATTAAGGTTTTTGATAAAAACATTCCAAGATTATTCTCCTTATAGTGGACTTCAATGGACTGAACTGTTGAAGGTCAAAATACAACTTACGGAACGAACGCGGCGCCAGTTCCGTAAGTAAATGAATATAATTTTTTATTTTTATTTTTTAAGTTTAGCATAAAAGCTAGTGTTAAATATTTTGTCTAGTGAAGATGTTAAAGGTGCTGTAGAACGTCTTTTTAAAAGATGTAATATAAGTCTAAGGTGTCCCCTGAATGTGTCTGTGAAGTTTCAGCTCAAAATTTTTATTTTTTTAACTGCCTATTTTGGGGCATCATTAAATATGAGCCAATTTAGGCTGCGGCCCCTTCCCCGCCCACGGAGCTCGCGCTTGCCTTTAACAGCATAAACAGTTCACACAGCTAACATAACCCTCAAAATGGATCTTTACAAAGTGTTCGTCATGCAACATGTCTAATCGTGCAAGTTTGGTATTTATTTGGATGTTTACATTTGATTCTGAATGAGTTTGACAGTGCTCCATGGCTAAAGCTAACATTACACACTGTTGGAGAGATTTATAAAGAATGAAGTTGTTTATGCATTATACAGACTGCAAATGTTTAAAAATGAAAATAGTGACGGCTCTTGTCTCTGTGAATACAGTAAGAAACAATGGTAACTTTAACCACATTTAACAGTTCATTAGCAACATGTTAACGAAACATTTAGAAAGACAATATACAAATATCATTAAAAATATCATGTTATCATGGATCATGTCAGTTATTATCGCTCCATCTGCCATTTTTTGCTATTGTTCTTGCTTGCTTACCTAGTCTGATTCAGCTGTGCACAGATCCAGACGTTAATACTGGCTGCCCTTGTGTAATGCCTTAAACATGAGCTGGCATATGCAAATATTGGGGGAGTACATATTAATGATCCCGACTGTTACGTAACAGTCAGTGTTATGTTGGGATTCGCCTGTTCTTCGGAGGTCTTTTAAACAAATGAGATTTATATAAGGAGGAAACAATGGTGTTTGAGACTCACTGTATGTCATTTCCATGTACTGAACTCTTGTTGTTCAACTATGCCGAGGTAAACTCAATTTTCAATTCGATGGCACCTTTAAATTTAGGTAGGAATATGGTGGGTAATTTAACTCATTATTTCAGGAACCATTTAAGTTTCCTTTTGTTTAGACAGAAAGCAGCTACTGTAATACATCTGAGCAGGACTTTATTCCAAAAGTAAAATGGCTGAAATAACATGCTAATGTTTATTGTTGCAATTAAAACCCCACCAATTAAATTGTGTATTTGACCTTTTATATTGTAAAATTTAAGACATTTTCCCCCGGTTTCACAGACAAGGCTTAAGCTAGTCCTAGACTAAAATGTGTTTGAGCTGTTGTAACTGAAAGTCTCTTGCACTGACAGATCTTAAAATATTTCTGTGCCATTGTTTTGTCTCAAGATGCACACCAGTAATCTTTTTTTTTTTTTCTTGCTAGTAAACATTTCTAAAAGCTACCTAAATGCCCTAATTGAACTATGGCCTAATCCTGGCTTAAGCTAAACCCTGTCTGTGAAACCGGGCCATAAAGACTAAAAAACTGCAAGAAAACAGTAATAAACATTGAAAAAAAATGTTTCACTGACTATGTATAATTAAATATTTCACATTTAAAATATTTAAATTACTTCAATTATGCAACAAGGTTTTACCAACAATGTAAAATTTAACTTTAACTTTAATCCAGTGTGCCAGCGTATAGCTTAGCTTTATAGCTACATAGTACATACTAGGGATGGGCATGATTAATCGACGATCGATAATTGATCGTTAAGAATTTCGTCGATCACGTTAATTTGTTATCGATTAATGTTTTTTTTGCATTGCGTAGTGTTAGTCTTGAAGCAATTAAATGAATTTCACTGTGTGGCAGCAATTAAACATTTTACCACCAGGGTGCAATATTTTACACCATACTCGGTTATCTGTGATCTTCCGTTTTGATTCTGAGGGAGAATCCCCCACCCCTGAATTGCACACCTACAGACTGGAAAGTGAACGGAATAAGGTTCCCCGGGCTGGCCAAGTTAGCGCGCAGGTACCTGTGCATCCCGGCAACGTCAGTCCCCTCAGAGCGGGTGTTTTCCGCGGCTGGACTGACGGTCACCAGGTTGCGGTCGCGTCTGACCCCAGATCATGTCAACATGCTTATATTTCTCAACAAAAATCAGTAGACTGGTGCAGAAGTTGTATGCGAGTTACTAAAGTTAGTTATTTTTCACGAGGCTTTAAGTAGCCTAATTTGTTAAGTTAGCCTAATTGTTAGGAAGGCTAATATCTGGCTCTTTCTTCTGGCTTGGATAGTTTTGAGTTACATTTTGACAAAACCCGTCAGATCTAAGTATTATTATGTTTTTTTAAGTTGTTTAACATGATTCTTTCTTCTTATTATTATTTTGGAACAAATGAGGTCTCTGTTTAGAAACGCCGGCTCGCAGCTGCAGGTTCCACTGCTTTAGAGCACCGCATATGCACGCGCATATATGTTTGGTTTGCCTAACTGAATATAGTTTAACTGTCTGCCACAAGTTGATCTTGTAATAAAGGTCTCAACGAGGAAAAACACGCTGTGTTTTTATATTCATTGCATTTTGTATTCATTGTATTCATTGCATTATAATTACACATGAATTATAAAAGTTAAATAATTAATTGTATTATAAAAATATTAATGATTAATCGATAGTCGATCATTAATTCTTCCGACGATCGACTAAGAAAATTTAATCGAATGCCCATCCCTAGTACATACAGCTCAGTACAAGTACACAAGATGGATCAAGGTTAAAACATAACCTAATATATACATGACTTTCCCTCGTATGACAATGACATGACTAGAGTAAAGCAAATAGACTACAAAAACTGGACCTATCCTCTTAATAGCGCTGCTGGCTAGTGTGGTGTCTAACTTAAAATGACTCCTCAGCAGTTGGATACAACAAAACACACAAAAAGACTAATTCCATGGAATTTGGGCTGCTGTCATTAACAAGATCATAAATAAAAGTCCATCATGAGGTTTCTAATAAACATTGCGTTGTGTGAAATTTAGTCTTCTCTTCACTGATTTAGTGTTTTTGTATTGCGGCGACATGACAAAGAAAGCTGATCCTGATTGGTCCTCGTTTGCATTCGAAGTGCTGATTGGCTCACGCAGATAACCTTATAGAACCAAGTTAGAGTTCGACTTTGTAGATGGAACCTTTTTGTTTCCTAAAAAAAAAAAGTACCAAAATGTACAAAACTTAAAAAAACAAGCATCACATAATGTAAATAAGTTGTCACAGAATATGAATGTGAATAACTCACATATGTTTGACAGAAATGTCCGATAGAACCTTATAATTCCAAGGGGACAACTTGAACTTTAGTTTAGTAACTATATTTTGGCAGAAACTGTGGTTCATGCCAACTTGTTTGAAGGGGTTTCTCATCAATGAGACGACCTGCAGAGACATCAGCTCAGTGTTTGTTTGATGTCTTTTTTTTAATGTCAGATGGTTGATGTATTCAAGGCAGATTAATCTTTTCTTTGTGTTTGACAGAACAGTAGGACTGAGTTTTCTTGTCTCAGGAGGGAGTTAACTGTCTCTAAATGCTCCCGGCTGAACACAGATGTTGTAGGCCTGTGTAACGGGTAACTCCTCTGACTCTCTGCTGTAGAGGATGTCCTACTGAACTGACCTGGATAACAGGATTGTGAATTTTGTAATGTTAAACTCATGTTTGCCTTCCCATTCACTAAGGGTGCTTGTCGGGTTTGGGCTAACATGGAATTTCCTAGATTTTTATTTAAAATTGCATTTAATAATTTAAAATAGATAATGGTTGTTTATTCCTGTGATGGCAAAGCTGAATTTTCAGCATCATTACTCCAGTCTTCAGTGTCACATGACCCTTCAGAAATCATTCCAATATGCTGATTTGGTGCTCAAGAAACACTCCTGATTATCAAAGTTGAAAAAGTTGCTGCTTAATATTTTTGTGGAAACTGAGATTTTATTTGATTAGAAAGTTCAGAAGAACAGCATTTATTTGCAATAGAAATCTTGTAAACATAATGTCTTGACTCTTGTTTATCAATTTAATGTGGTCTTGCTAAAATATTACAGAAATATTATAGTATTAAAGAAAAACACACAAACACCCACACAAATTACAATAGTTCAACATTTGTTTGACCTATGGCTTATAGCTCAGTCTATTTGCCCTGTGCATTAAATATTCAGCAAAATGGCATGTCAGTCATGCAGTAACAGGACATTATCACTTTTCTTTCAGACATCAGCAATGTTGACAATGCTGTTGCAGTCATAGACACTGATGTAGGGTCTTAGACACTTAGTTTGACCTGATGCCCTCAGACGTGAATTGATTGCTGTGTCTGCTGAGATTAAGAGTCTGTGTCACTGCAGCTGCCCTGATCTTTGTTGCATAAACTTCACTGATGTCTGTCTCTTTCTAGCCCAGGCTCCCTATAACATACACCTCTCTGGACACTTTTCTATGCGGTGAGGATCACCGGTTTGGTTCAACTAAAAGAATTGTCTTGGGCTGCATTTAAATCCATTTATTTATGCCGTTCCCTCGCTAACTTCTCTCCATCTCATTCACTCAGATGTACGTCATTGCTTGCGTTGCACTAGTGGCCAGTGCCACTACTGGCGGAACCCTTGAAATGTTTAAATGGAGCTGCCTAAGCCAAAGGTCTCCAAACTCTGTTCTGGAGGGCCAATGTCCTGCAGAGTTTAGCTCCAACTTGCCTCCACACACCTGCTTGGATGTTTCTAGTATGCCTAATTAGGCCTTGATTAGCTGGTTCAGGTGTGTTTAACTGGGGTTGGAGCTAAACTCTATAGGACAGTGGCCCTCCAAGACAAAGTTTGGAGACCCCTGCCCTAAGCCCTTGATCACTTGGAAACCGCATTCCGCAATGGAGCTGATTTATTATTTACAGGGTTTTTTTTCCATATGAGTTTGTTTTACGCACCCTTCTATAGGACTGTATGTATGCTTGGGCTGTTGGAGGAAAATATAAAAAATTACACAATAAAACAATACAATAAACTATAACTGTAAAAAAGTCAACTGAAGTCTACAGCTCTGCCTGAAATATAGTAGACGCTCTCCCTCTGTCAAAATCGAGGGGTCGAGGGTCTGTCCAAATAAACTTCCCTCGCCCACTTGACGAAGTTGAACGCACTTAAAAATTGCAGTGGGGATTCCCCCGAGGGGAAGTGCGCGAGTCTGTCTAAAACGCAGCCATGGTGTGAACTTGCAAGTCCTTCAGTTTGTGATGCTTTGAGTTAACATTTATCTATTTAACATGCTGCTTCTGAATGAATGTTTTGTTCCGAAA
This sequence comes from Chanodichthys erythropterus, assembly GCF_024489055.1. Classification (NCBI taxonomy): domain Eukaryota; kingdom Metazoa; phylum Chordata; class Actinopteri; order Cypriniformes; family Xenocyprididae; genus Chanodichthys; species Chanodichthys erythropterus. The sequence goes on from NC_090240.1 coordinate 25,072,620, forward strand.
ATTGTTTGTTGGCAGATTTTTCACTTCATTCAAGGGTGACTGAGGCTGTTTCAATAGCTCTTGCTATTTTGTTGTTGCAAACTAAAGCTCCCGCTACTCTCTGGTAACTGAAGATCATTTATCTGATCTGTTTTTCTATTGGTTTTGTTGCACTGAGCATTTAATTTGCTTGCGTAACTGCACTAATTTGGTAAAATAACTCATTAGGCTAACAATACAGCAGGTCTTGACATGCAGCCTTAGTTTACTGTAAACGAAGGAGTGCTGAGCTGTTAATCTATTTTTAGTTTTGCCTAGTTGAAGTATAGTTTCATGTCGCTTCATTCAGATCTGTGAAGGTCATTGATGAGCATGCGTGGGGAAGTCATAATTGGCGGATATTGTAAATCATGATGATTTAACATTTTAATTTTGTGTGCGATGGCCCTACCACAGTAGGGATGCTTTTCTCGAAGTCGTATGTGATTGTCTTGGATTCTTTTTCGTTTCCTGGTTCAGTTTCCTATACAGTATTTCCCTGTTCTTGCAGTCAAGTTGCAGGACAGGTTAATGTGAAGAGCATCATATTTTACCTGTAATGCAAGTTTATCCAGTTGGATGTAAACTTTAATTTGTACCCAAACTTTGACTGGCGTTCTTCTGTGGAATTGGCTGGTTCAGGTGTGAACCAAAGCAACTTTAGACCCTTTTTTTTTAATTGTATGGACAAATAAAATGCAAAGATACTTTTTTTCAAAATGCCTTGTTTTCCACAGAAGAAAGGTTTGTAATGACATGAGGGTAAGTAAATGATGACAGTATTCGTTTTTGGTTGAACTTCTGCTTTAAGGTTGCGGTGTTCTTCTAAAAAATCTAAAAAGACTGGGCCATATTTATGTAGTTGTATAATATTCAGTCTTTCAGTTTCAGTTAATGTTACTACTTTCCAAAAGTTTTTTTTTTTTTTTTTAGTTGGGGAACACATGACCATTACAAACAAGAGGCTTCCCCCTACCATCATCATAGAAGAAACCGTACCACCCAAATTTGGTCTCCACATGGGCCTACATGAGTGTGTGTTTCTGCAGTTTAGCAACGTTCAGAAGATTCATATCAGATTGCAGCATGGTATAAATTTATGAGGGGTGTTGTCATTTTCTGTTAGAGAATGAAACGGTTCAGCACTATCATGATGGCACCTGCTGTTGTTCTGCCTAGAGCTGTTGAACTTGTCTAGTGAGTGAGCGCTGGTTAAGAGTGCTCCTGTTCTCTCATAACTGCTGCGTAGACAGCTGTCAGCCCCACAGAGCCCTGTTCAACAATTGAACATGATTGCTTTAATCCAGGGCGAGTCTACGTTCATGAAGGGAGTGTCAATATAAAGACACCCTGATCCCTTTCAATACAAATCAGAACTTCATATTTATTCTCACTGTTGATCATGTTTTGTCTTGTTGGTTTGACATTTTGTCATTGAATAACTTGTTTATAAAAAAAAAAAAAAAAAAAAAATGGTTTCAGCAATTTAAAAACCCCAAATGCATTACTAGCAATTCATGTTTTTTCCTAACTCCATTAGCTTATATGCAATTTAGTACACAACAGTTATAAAGTATAAAATATTTTATACTGCTGAGTTAAGGCTGCTTCCCTGTTGCCTCCAAATTGTGCTTCTTGAAACAAACCTTCTAAATTAATATTGATTTATTGACTTTTTATTAAGGATGCGCCGATACCGATAATTCTTTATATTTAAAAGCCGATAACTGATATATTGGTCGATTAAATCTAAATCCAAATTTTTATATAATTTGAAAGCCTGATTACAAAAAATCTCACCATTTAAAAGCCATGCCCCAAGCACACAATTATAATGTTCTCATTATAATTTTATGTAGCCTATACGCTGCACATGTTGCACTGTATTTTCCTTTTTGAAGTGGTTTCAATCATATTTCAAGCAATTCAAAACCATCATTGTGAAATTGTGCATCTGAAGTGTCTTTGCTGAAGGAAATAAGCCAAATTTTCTTATTGGTCCAATAACGATAACAATAAAAAAAGAACATGTATCGTTCAACCCTACATTTTTATATTGATTATTGTGAATATAAATTATTGCTTTTTTTTTTTTGTTTTAAATGGGATGGTTGAGAGTTGGCAGGAGCGTGGAAGGGGAGAGAGGGAGAGAGAGCGGGGTACTGGGTTCAGGACATGACCCAAATTGAACTCTAACCCAGGTCACCGTGAGCACAACAGCTTCTTGTATGTCATGAATAATGTGCTACCCACTATGTCTCTGCTCCATCATTGCTCAAACAATTTTATAACATTATTTCTGCGGTTTATGCAGCCTTCATGGCATGGTATATATGATCCCTTCAGATGTAGCTTTTGTACCACTTTGCAGTGTAAATAACATTACAAAAATATATGCAAGGATAACTTAAGGATGATTTTCATTTGAATGTCTTCTAGGATTTAGTTAGTCTCTCAGATGAGAAGTCTTCACACTTCTTTAATCAAGCAGTGTTAAAGTGCCATTTGTCTGCCATTTTACCCCGTCTGCCCACTGTCTGAATAGAGCATCTGTGTGACATTTGGGTTGACACCACGATTTGTCGTCATCTACTTTCTCGTTTCTGCTTTGCCCCTCACTCACAGCTGCCTGCCAGATGCCTCAGTTTCATGATTAAAACCTGTCGAAGATAATGTCCCCATTTCAGCGTGGCATCCGTCATCTTGCAAATACATGCTGCACCTTTTGAGAAGAGAAATGACCCTGATGATTGTGAGCATTTTTGCTTGTATATCAGCTAAATCTCCACTTGGTTGACATGCTCACAATGCCGTCATCAGGGTCGTTGAGCATTCAACTGACAGAATAATAGTCGTTGAGCATTCAACTGACCGAATAATACAGTTGCTGTGCTATTAACAGTCAACTGTTTGAGTTTGTAGAGGGTAGATGTATTTTCCTGAAGTGTTCCAAGCATAGGCTGAATCCAGATAATCAAGGGGTGTTTTATCATTAAAATTGTGCAAAATGTTCAAGATTGAACTAAAGCGGCATTTGGGGAAATTCAAGTTAAAGGTACATATTTGCATCCAAGTAGGTGCGAGGTCGGGAGGTAGAAGTATAGGGAAGCCCAGTTTTGCATAAGTACTAAATGTGGTCAAGACAAAAGCCACCACTGTTCTCCAGGCCCAACAAATCCCCCAGAACCCCATCACGCATTTCAATCAGCTCTACACAGAAGTGGTCGGCAAACCACCTGCAAAGTCCCTGCTCATAACCTCCAAAAATAATAATGATGATAAAATAAATAAATGTCAGGTTGTCGCCTCCATATCACATGCCAAGCAGTCTCATTTAAAACGCCATGCAAAGAGTAGAGACGATCCTGCAGGATGACATCACCTCACCCCTGTGTATCATGCAATACAGTGATATCTCATTTAAAATGGTCACCGGGTTCTAACAGATCTGTAAAAGGCTGTTGTCTGTGTTTGTTGGTGCTTTGCCACGGAGCTTAATTGCTCCCTGCATAGAGAGTGTGCAAATTAACACGTTTCCTAGTTTCTAAAGGTTGGACAGCCATTGAAGACTGTATTGTTTGGCATTCACACACTTGCCACCCACTTCTTGGTTTTCCTCTGCCTTGGGTAGGCCAGCGGCGGAGAGGCGTGACCCATTTAAAAGGTTGTTTACTTGTATCAGAGAAAGGGCTAAGATGCTCCTCAATGAACTCTTGTCTACAATTCAATTACCCTTGGGGCCCTTCAGCGGCTCATTATGAAATACTGTTTTCAATAAACAGTTTTGCTTATTTATGCACTGTATGGGAAGAACATGAATTGACTTTTTTTTTTTTTTTTTTTTTTGGACAGAAGTCATAAATTTTTTTTAATTTTTTTTTTGTAGTAGTAGTAGACTGCCCTATTTGCTCAATATCAGATTTAACAGTGATGTAATTTAGGAGGGCAGAAATTGCGTTAGAAACCAGGACATCGGGTGGGGATTTCACACATGGCACTGGTATGTCTAGTCTCTAAGCATGTCTAATTTTTTTTTTCTTTTTTTTTTCCTCCTAGCCTCTTTTACCACTGACCCTGTCTGGTGGAATATTGCTGGTCTGAATTTGCGGTTTTCACTGAAAACAACATTTCGGCTCTATTATATATTCTTGAAGCCAGACTTTTTATTGCTCTTCCTGTTATCTTCAGACTAGACAAGCTTAAAAGAGGAATTATTTTCTTATTTCCTATTTTTAAAGGGCATTGTGTGATGCAGTCAAGAGGAGCGGGTTGGTTGTGGTAAAGCTTGAGATATATTTCTCCTCTGTGTGTCATGTGATGTAATGGGACTCTGAAAAGTGCCTTGGACCAATAAACCATATTGTAACCCACACAACTGAGGCGTTGAGCATGCAACTGACAGAAAGATACAGTTACTGTGATATTAACAGTCCACTCTTGCCTGAGTTTGTAGAGGAGAGGAGATTTTGCTGAAGTGTCTCAAACATTGGGCCTAATCAAGATGATCGAGTAGTGTTTTTTCATTAAAACATTACCAAATATGTAACTCTTAGTTTTATTACAAAGTCAAATATCTGCTTGTATAACACGTACATGATGCACATACTTCATTTCATGATCTATTGTGTAGAAGTTTAATAAACCTAACTCATTTCACATTTATTTGTGTAGCACTTTTTACAATGCATATAGTTTCAAAGTAGCTTTAAAGAAATTGCATGTTTCTACATTATGACGTAGTAATTTGTTAGAGGTGACTGTGTCCAAGTAATGTCAATATGTCCAGAAATATACAAGTAAGATGATACAAATTATGCAGGTAGCTAACATTGTGTATTCATTTAGGCACAAACAAGTCTCATTAAAGCAGCAAAAATTGGCAGTTGTGTGTGTTGATTCAGAGTTGGCATCATTTGAAATCCTGGTGGCGTCACCTCTTTACAGGTGTTGGGTCATCTGAAATTTTCCTAAGAGGCTGGATCTGAATTGGAGCCGACGTAATCTCTAGTAGAAACAGAAAAGCAAATGGAAAATAATTGTAGCTGCTGTTCATAACGTTTCAAGTAAAAGATAATCATGTGCATTTAATCTAACTAGGTTATATAACATATCTCATAACAAGGTTATGAGATATGTCTTTAATCTAGATTTAAACTGGGCGAGTGTGTCGTGATTGATTGTAGGGTGATAGAAGATCAGTTAAATACACAGGAGCTGAACCATTTTAGGGCCTAATAGGTCAGTAGCAATACTTTCATCATCATTACAGAACTTAATAGGTAACCAGTGTAGAAATGATAAAATTGGTGTTGTGATCATGTTTTCTTGACCTGGTAAGAACTGTAGCAGCTGTATTTTGGACTAATTGTAGCTTTTTATTCTAGTTAATTGTAGGTGTAGTGTTGTGTGTGTTTTTTTTTTAATATTTATTTTTTAAAGATACAGGGCAACCACCTAGTAATGCATTACAGTAATTCAGTCTAGAGGTCATGAATGCATGAACTAGCTTTTCTGCATCAGAAACGGATAACATGTCTTGTAGCTTAGCAATGTTTTTGTAACATATGAAATATGATTTTTGAAAGACAAGTTGCTGTCTAATAACACCCAGGTCTTTAGAGGATGAAGTAACTGTTAATCCTTCTAGATGCAAATTGTATTCTAAGAGATTCTGTGTACAGGTTTTTGGTCCAATAAATGATACCTCAGCCTTAACAAATATTGTAAATTTGGATAAATTTACTATTGTTATAGCAGTAATTTACTGTTTATTAACTAATAATAAGTTCTTTTAATGGGCTGGAACAATAAATCAATGCATTGTGATTCGTGGATAGACTTTCCGAATGAATCGCGGTTCTCTGGCGCTCTAGGCTAGTTTTTAACCACACCCTTAAATACTCATGAAGAGCATTAAAGAGCGCTTGTGCATTCGGCACACCCTTGTAATTCGCTTCAACCTTTTTGAACTTTTGGAATGATGATTTTATAGAAGGTTCAAGTGGTGTGTGTATGTGTGTAAGGAACTGGAAGCAAGCAAAGTATGTCTGTTTCTAAAGAACGCAGTGCCATCTGCTGTTAAAAACTAAGCTCGCGATGCCTTCATTAAATATCAGAATTGATCCAGAATCATTTCTCGATTAGCGATGCATCGATTTATTGTCCCAGCCCTAGTAATTTATAACTTGGTAGTAGTAACAATGGTTATGTTGTTAGTAGTAACAGCAAAAATGTTGATTTGTTGCAGTCATTTAACTGTGCCTTTTTTTTTTTTTTTTTCTCCTCTCTCTCTCCCTTTAATCTTCCCAGGTGAGCATAACTTGCAGCTGCTTTGACCTGGTTTCCCAGCAACCACTGGCATAAAAACAGCAGCCTTGGCCTCCTTATTGGTGGAGGGGCATAGGTGAAGGAGTGGACCCTGACTGCCCTCTTTCTCTCTTATTTGCTTCGTTTTGTGACAAGAGGGGGAGTAAATTGCAGATAAGACCACCCAGAGCATGGGGCAGAAGGTTCCGGGAGGCATAAAGACTGTGGACATGCGGGACCCGGCGTTTCGGCCTCTCAAGTTAGAGCTGCAGGCCCTAGACTACACCAAGCCTTCCCGCCTGGATATGTTGTTAGACATGCCATCAGCCTCACAGGATGTCCAAGTGCAGCACTCTTGGAACAACGATGACCGGTCGCTTAACATCTTTGTTAAAGAGGACAATAAACTCATATTTCATCGGCACCCTGTAGCGCAGAGTACAGATGCTATCCGGGGCCGAGTGGGATACACACGGGGACTGCATGTGTGGGAGATCAGCTGGGCCATGCGCCAGCGGGGCACCCATGCTGTTGTTGGTGTGGCGACGGGTGAAGCCCCGTTGCATTCTGTAGGATACACTGCACTTGTAGGAAACAATAGCGAGTCCTGGGGCTGGGACCTGGGACGTAACAAACTCTATCATGATGGCAAGAACCAGCCCAGTAGGACGTATCCAGCTTTTCTTGAGCCTGATGAGACGTTTATCGTCCCAGACTCGTTTTTGGTGGTCCTGGACATGGACGAGGGGACTTTAAGTTTTATTGTCGACGGACAATATTTAGGGGTTGCTTTCAGAGGACTCAAAGGAAGGAAGCTATACCCTGTAGTGAGTGCTGTGTGGGGACACTGTGAAATCAGAATCCGGTACATCAATGGACTTGATCGTAAGTAATCACCCTTTCTGCTTGTTTGAATTTACCTGTCTGTTATCTATGTCTGTTCTTGCATGGCTCCTCCAATCGTCTCTTGAATAACAAGGTTGACTTTGTGGTTTGTTAAACATTAAAAGTGGCTGGAGCTAGTGTGTCTACGGAAGGATTTGTTACTCATCCATTAATTATATGAAGCCAGCTCCATTTACCTGATAAAGACTATGACATCATTCATTATCTCACCAATGTCCTGAAAGCTAATTATTAAACTGGATGCTCTGCTCTTTCTTCATTACGTGTTGAGCAGATTCCACTGCTGCCTGAGAAACATTTTAACAGACTTTCTTGGTGAGATTTTTAAAAGTCATCACATTCCTTTATAGAGAATCAAAACTGATCTTTTCCTTAATGAAAACTAGTATATGTGTGTGTAAAGTTGTTCTTTTAAATTTCACATCATTAAAATGTTCTTCATATCGGCCAATCTGTTCTTTAGATCAGGTGCTTTCAAATTGGATGCTACAGTGCTTGTGGAAAATTTGAGTTTGTGAATTCTTTATAATATTATATATTAGCGATTTTAGCCCATGTCATTGTGTCGCCTGTAATGACACTGTATCAGTGTTGCCCTCGATTTCCAGTTCTACCTACTTAAAAACCATGGAAACACCAAAGACGCTTTTATATATTCTGTTTTATTAGAAAGGTAAGCAACTGTTGGTTATGTTTATCGACAAAGTTATGTAGTTTCACACGGTTAGTCTTATTATATGAATCTCGTTTTCTTGATTTACCGTGATAAACATGTTTGTACCATGCCTCAGAGACAAAGCTTGCAGTCAAATTGCTAACATGGCATAATCAGAGCTTTATTTGTTGTAATGGTAATATGGCATTTTCTCCACCATGCAATATTTTAAAATGATCTGCATGCCATTTAGCAACACCAGCTTTTAGTCATCCAGTTTTTATTAATGATATTCTAATATCGATCTAGCTTGCTGCAGTGTGCAACAAGTCAGAATATTTAGAGAATATTTACACCATGTGTATTTGATGCAAATAAATAATTCACTGTGGCCTTAGTGCAATGATATCAAAGCCAGTTATTTAAAGGGTACTTAAAACACAGTTTCTGCCACACTCATGTTAATCTTGAGTACCTATAGAGTAGTATAGCATCCTTCATATCTCCGAACAGTCTTTATTTTTATGTGATTTATAAAAGACAGATACACTATACCGAGTCTTTCCGAGAACAGCCGAGCTCCTGGAGGCGTGCCTTGGGTGAAACTAAAGAGTGACAAACGATCGTCTGCAAGCTAATGAACGATAATGAACGCGATATTGCGTGGTATGCGCGTGACAATCGCATGCGATGTATCGTGCAGCCCTATTTCAAATGATCTGTAAATCCAGCATAGAACTGAGCCTTGTTTATAAAACCATAAGTGCCAATCCTGATGGCTCGAGCAGCCACAGAAAACACAAAATATTCTCCATTCATTTTAACCAATAAAAAATTGATTGCAACTATCAGACACGACTTTATCCTTATTTTCATAGTTAATTTAAGGCGGTTTCTATGGTTATTTTAATGACAAATATCAAGTGCATCAATGTAATGCATGAGCAAAAATCTCGTAGCTTCACTGTTCTTTGGGACATTGTTGATTTCGTAGTCTAAAAACAGTGACAAATTTTACGCAATACAGGGCCATACTCTGGAAAAAACAAAAACCCTCCGAAATGCGTAGGAAATCTGGAGGAGTTTATTTGGCACAGAAATACTTTGTTATACATCCAACTCTTTTTTTTTTTTTTTTTTTTGAAACTTTGGCCATGTTTACCAAGAGAATCCAACTATTTAACAGTGCAAGTCAGAATGCATGAAATGGCATTAGACCCCCCCTTTAACTTTAGGAACGTGTATTATATTACAACTAATTAATTATTACAGTAAAATGAGTCTTTATAACCTAGCTGTCTTTTTATATTGTAGGAATGGGTCCCCATGTAAAGGCAGTCAGTGTAATCCGTATTTGATTTTTTGCATCTGCAAATTTTAAAAAACATATTGCTTGACTAATGGTACATGGGTTTTTATTTCTATTTTTTTCAGTTTGGTTTCTTCTGAGAGTGGAAAAGGTCAAGGGTTTTGAAAATTAGTCATTCATAGAAATGAGAACTGGCTAGCATGAATCGTCTTCCCTCAAATTGTGCATTATCAAGATTGCATTAAATTTCTGCTCTTTTTGCATGTAGTTTCTGCAAATCTGACTCATTTCCTCAACCCAGCATGCTGTAATGAGTCAGTTTTGGAGGGCATTACAAGAATGTTATCATTCTGTGGTCATATAATGAAAGGATGCAGGTGAAGGCCAGACTTACTCATGTCTGGGCTTCTCGGGACAGCTGTAACCCACCTTACTCTCAGTGGAAACAGTCTCCGGGCCACTAATGATGGCCTTTCCAATGGAATAATGTTTTATCACCTTGATGTTTTGCATGCCATCAGATGATGGAATGACCGTCTTTCCTGAGTGAGCCATGTGTAGCAACATTTGACTTTTGGAAGTATTGGTGCTGTGGCCTTAATGTATCAGTTCAGGACACAGGTGTTCCCATTTTTGGAGAATTCTCCTCCCGTCTGTGTGTGTGAGAAGAGTAGCCAGAGTATTACTCAGCCTCTGACTCCAAGACCTTGGCTTCCTTTTGTATCTGTCTTGTGTCAGTGCCTTTAATGCATTCCTCGTCATGCTTGTGGTCAACTGAGGTATAATTGTACTGTTATTTATCCCTTACATCACTCGGTTTGGTTTCCCCAGTGTCTCGTTTGCAAAAGTGTGCATTTTATGAAGTAATCTCAACATCCGAGCAGGTGGTGCTGTGTGGAAACCATTCTGAAATCCAAAGTACTTGAGGTTATTATATGGCTAGAATAAAAGGGGACCTGTGGGGAAACTTGTAATACTTTAAGCCAGGTGCACACTGTATGAAATAAAAAAAATTTTTTGTAATTGTAAAAGAGTTAAATCCCAGTCTTTATTGGCTCAGCATCAGCTGATGAATTGCTTTTGTCAGTTTTGTAAGCTAAGGTTCATGAATATCCATACATGCATGAATATTTCTTCAACTTTGGGCATATTGGCCATGTAGCAATATAAATGCCTAATGTTACTCTTTTTAGTTAATAAAAATCAACCCCTGAGACAAAGTGCCCGAGGTTGAAGAATCACCCAAATATGAAACCCAAATCTTGTTCTTTATTTATCATATTACCATACGCTCCCTACTAAATATAAGCATTTCGCTCCTCATACACCTAGCCACGACAGACTCCTGGCACTGCTATCATTTACGCAAGGATTTTGGCTTGTGCCGTACAGTCTGTTTGTAAATGAGGATGTCGGAACATGAGTGATATAAAACACCAAGGCTGACGCACAACCCTATCATAGTTGTACTGGGAAGGACAGCCTACATCCGGGTTTACAAAGTATTTGTGAGTGATTTATTGCTAATGAATTTCTCTCTCTCTCTCTCTCTCTCTCTCTCTCTCTCCCTATAGCTGAACCTCTGCCATTAATGGACCTCTGTAGGCGCTCGGTACGGGTCGCGTTGGGGAGAGAACGACTGAGTGAAATCCATGGACTGCCCTTACCTGCCTCCCTTAAGAACTACTTGCTCTACCAATGATGATCATAGTAGTGCCTTTTACAATTCAAGGCATAGCATCCGCCTCGGTTTCTCTCTGGGATTAATCTTTTGTCTGGCAAGCCTATTTCATTACATCTTTGTTTTGGTTTTGGTGCCATTCTCCGTCACTGGGTATGGTACCAACAATATTTTTTACAAATCAGACCAAGGGTGTCTCATGCTTGATGCCTTCAGGATCAAGTGTGGCTTCGCTCATATACTGGAAATCCACCTGAATGCTTTTGCTGGAATTCTGTGGCAGATATGAAAACAAGAACCCTTCTCCTCTCTAATCATGGCTTGGTGAAACTTCAGCTGTTTGTCAAGGCCTTTTCCTTTTATAATGGTTTTTTACTCCATCCTTTTTTTTTTTTTCCTTTTTTTTTTCCTTTTTTTTTTTTTAAATGAGATGTTGGCGTCTTTCTTGTATCATGTCATTAACTTGAGGGTCCATATAATGACTCTTCGCAGGCAATGCAAAATACATTACCTTCTCAAGACCTTTAGGCTTAACAACCAGCAAGTTTTTATGTTGATATTGACATTTTTATATGTTTTTTTCAATTGTCCTTCCCCTTGCGGTCAGTATAATAAAGTAGCTGAGTCAACTTTGGATCCGTGGCCACGGTTGACGGGTCAGCAAGTTGATGACACGCTCAAGGGAAGGCGATGTCTTCCCCTGCTCGCTCGTTCTTGGCAGGTTAAAAATAGCCTGGTTTTAGCTGTAAGTCTGACCGTCTGGCCTGGAAAAAGTCTTTGACGTCTGTGAGGGGGGGAGTTGAGAGACTTGCATTCATGGAAACAACCACAGCTAGTGCGTTATGCTAGCTTTTTTAATCACTCGACAAGTCCCTCACCTCTAACACTGCAATATCTGAAGTGCCTGGCTCATGATACTGGTATATTAAGAAAAAGCCATGATTTAAAGTCCTTTTTATATTAAATTAAAGATGGCATCACTGTGAAAACTATGTAGCGTACATTAATCTATAAGCGGTTGTATAGCTTGCTTTCTGTAATGGCCCCTAAAACCTGTGAACACCCATCCCACAATTACTTTTTGCCTGTGTTATTCTTGAAGAGTGTTCATTTTTAACCTGTCGATGATTTGAGAAAAGCAGGGATGGAATAGTGACACTGCTGTGTGGTGCCTTTTCTGACTTAATGTTAAAAGTGGCACGCAGGCAAATTTTGATGTTTCTTTATTTTAAAGTCTTGATGCAAAGAAGGTAAGATTGCCAATTATTGTCATTTATTTTCCAGATGTTTTTTTTTTTTTTTTTTTTCATTCTAGTCTTTTAGATGTGTAAATGTAGTTCATGTTTGGCAGCCATTTTGCTAAGCATGAGGGGGATAGTTTGGTTCCCTGTTTTTAAACCCTTTCTGCCTGCAGACCACCATTCTCTTTGTATTCAGTGATGTAGATAATATTGGTAACTATCTAATAAAGTTTATTATAATTGACATCTGTTTTCTTTGTGGTTTTTTTTTTTTTTTGCTCTTAAACCCCATGAAATTGGTCCTTTTTTTTTTTTTTGCTTATTTACTTAATTGCTTGCTTATGTATTTATTCGTTTTCTTTGTTTATATTTTGTAAATTCTTTTTTTTATTCTTTTTTTTTTTTTTTATTTAAACAGGCAGTTTGGATTGGATATGCAGAATTTTTACAAAAATTAAAGCTGCAGTCTGTAACTCTGAACTCTGAAAAATACTGGTGGGCTTCCATGGGAAATTCGAGCATTCAGCCGTTTGTCTTTGCATCATTACATCACGTCTGTTTACATATAGAAGTCCTAGGTAGTAGGCTATATGGCATGTGAGGATGCTGTTGGTAGTGGATCATAAGCCTTTTCTCACAGCAGCTGCAATAATTACCATTTTGATGGTGTATTGTAATCCAGAAAGGTCCAAATGACAGTCATCAATAACAGCTGGACATTCACCTGTAGTCAGAATCAAAAGACTTTGGACTGTGGAGTGGCTACAGAAAATGAAACCTACAGGTAACTCTAATACACACTAAATGCACGTAGTCAGGCAATGCTGATGTTAACATTAACAATTTGAGAAAGTATAACAATAATATTAATTTGCATTTGATTTGTTGTAAGGAATTGTTTTTTTTTTTTTTTTTTTTTTCCCTCAGTTGGTCAGAACAAAAGTGCCAGACATGTTACTTGTTCAGATGACATTTTCCGGTAAAAAGTCTTATTTTGGTCACACTTCCAAGACATAGAATCTGTGATTCCGAAGTATAGTATCCACACCAGTGTGGTGACGGACAGCAAACATTAGGTTTGTCCGCTCTGAGGAGCTGTGCCGAGGCACAACCCATGTAAAGATGGTAATTCTTGCAAATAACTGCAATTGCAGGTTTCAAACAGATGGCGACAGAGGTAAAACTTAGACTGCAGCTTTAATTAAATTCACATTTTTGATTGAATCCTGATTTGTGAATGGTATTGGGGCGGGACATTCTCATTCTAGAGAGCAATTGATTGAATGAAATCTGTGCAGAGCAGGATGACTCTTGAATAGTTTCAGAAGTGAAAGACTGTATTTAAAGGTGATGGAGAGGATTTTTTTCATCAACTGAGAATCCAAAGACTGTTACTGAGTTTTTCAAATGAGCGCATGTGTAAGAACAACCCATCCCCCCCCCCTCCTTCACAGCTCACTTCAAAGGAACGCCTCCCAAAACGAGTATTGGAACACGAGTGTTTACCACCGGCATTCACTGTGTCGTGTGTTTTTTGGATTCATTATGTCGGACTCACCGCAGGTAACTCATAATCTGCAGTTGTTACTCCTGTCTCCTGACAAAAACATTGCATGCGGCGCCTGTGGAGTGTGGAAAGTTACTGGAGCGCGCATTCGCGCTCGTCTCTCACAAGGAATGTCACGGCAGTGACTGACAAGCCAGAGGGCCAATCGGTTACGCGATGATTGCGTAAACGATTGGCTGATGTTTTTAAGGCCCTACCTTGTGCACAGATGTATATTAATATTATTCCTTTCAGTGCACCTAATAAATAGTCTTTTATCAGTTAGTAAAGACAGTTTCAAGTAATACTGCAAAACTGTATAAAACAAAACCTCCTCTTTAGCACCTTTTAAATGTTTTAAGGATAAAACTTGATTTCTGTCTTGCTTTTAACATTGAATAAAATGTTCTCGCAGATAACATTTCACACAAAATCAGGTTTGTCTTATTTAAGTGCACAAAAAATAGCCATTTAAACACCAGAGGCTAGACTGAAATTCGATGATACACAGTCACAGTAAACAAGCTCTGTCTTTTATTCCTCTGCTTGAACTCGTTCTCTTCAGTAACTCATTTTGTTGATGTCCGTAAGTGTTTTATTCATTTCTCCAATATAAACACTGGAAACTTTATCAGTAGACATAACTCTGAAGCGAGACGAGAACGAGCAAAATCGGTTCCAAGCAAACAGCATCTCCTCTGACTGTTGTTTTGGGTTGGAGACCTTCCGCTAGCGTCAAGCCCAAGGTAAATGAGTTGCTCTGTGTAATGGAGTGGATTTTCATATCAATGTTCCCACTGTCATCCTGACTTCTCGGTTGCCATGGCAATATGTTTGCGTACACAGAGCGCTGGAGCTTCAGTGTGAGGTCACTCATCTCAAGTATGCAGCTTGGCTGGAACAGTGTGCTGTTTGGGTGTCTGGAACGGCACATTCCTGCCTGTAATATTTTCAAAATGGTGAAGGCTGGGAGTTTCTGTGTATGCTTTTTATGAGAGAAATGGGTTCAATTTGGCTTATAACAGTAGAAATTTGTTATTGGTGGAGGAACTGTTGCAGGTTCACAAGGTTCAAAGGACATTGCTGTGATGAATTAACATCATGTTTCAAGGAACTTCAAGGCAATTCTGTGTTTGTTTCTTCAGCATGTACTAACAGAGTACATGATGTGTATTCGCTTTTTGTCTCTGTCAACATGACTTTTTGAACCAGTTGTTACAAACAGGCCCAGACAGAATCTGTGGACTTTTTATTTTTTTTATATTTCCTATGCTGAATTTGGGAGAAAATCTGTGAAATGGAATTAAAACTGGTAAAAATTTGGATACTAATAGTATGCCCATTTTCCTTCTTATTAGTAATGTTATTTGTTGGAAACCTCTGGTATCAGTAGTGATGCCAGCAATGTTGTAGCAGTGTAGGTTGTATGTCTTATCAGATGGTTAAATCTCAGAGATCTCTTCATCTAGAAGGCGACCAGTGGGACACCAACGGGACCGAATGGCTCATTCCAGCTGGGTGATGCTGTTGTTGGGTATGTCCTATGTGGGATGTCTTCATTGTTGACTGCTAAATACATGTCTCGCATGGGGACAAATACAAAAGTCTTTTGTAAACAGTCCCTTGTTTGGTGTGAAACTGTTATTGTGTCTATTGTGAAGACATTCAAATGCACAACTCCTACAGCTCCTGTTACAAATTTAAATGAATGCGTTTGGAGGATGCTTTTATTCAAAGCTACTTAGTAAGTTATACTTTATCAGTTCATGCATTCCCTGGGAATTGAACCCATGACCTTGGGACTGCTAGCACCATGCTCTACTCTGTTACAGAAAACCATGCAAATTATGTCTTTGACAAATCTTAGGAACATATTTTGGGCTTCATTACCCTTGGGTGCAGATCACAGGAAGCATAGTTTAGAGTGTAAGAGTTTTTCCTGTCTTAACTCATGATTCTCTGAATACAGGATCTGTTACATAAATAAGAGGATGCAAGAGACAGCAAAACTCACTCCATTCTTTGTCTGCTACAGAATTAAGTCAGTCTGTGTTTTTTTTAAGAGTAATGGTGTCATTTAGCATCAGTGTTTCACTGACTGTTCTTTGTTAGTTTAGTCTATGAAGACGAAACAAAAACTGTTTAAAGGTCTCTTGTCTTAAATAGCAGTTGAACTAACTGTTACCCATTTGTACTGTCTAACAAGAGCTTAATTAACATGTAAATGTTTGCACAAAGGGAGTGTTGTGCCTCCCAGGAGCAGGATTTCATCTTCATTTCATTCAGTGTTTTCGACTCTGTATGCTGTTTACTTGTAGGGGAACATTGTTAATCTCATGAGATCACGAAAAGCAGTTGTTAGACTGGAGTAACTTTAAATCTTGTTGCAGTGACAGGAAAGTGTGATTGGAGGAATATGATGCCCTACTTGAACGCTTAGGGTGTTACTTCAGACACTAATCTGATATGTCCTGTGGTCATGTGTAAATATTTTTGGTCCCCCGGTTGAAATGGCATCAAACCGTTTCATCAGTTATTTCACTCCCGAGAGCACTCAAGAAGTTGAATTCACATGCTGCATTTTGTGCTACTCTGTACTGTGAATTCCTGTCCTGTAGTTTCAAATAAAACAACGTAGACGCATAAATAAGCAACACTCATGCATAGTTCTCTGAGGATTGAATCAAAGAGAAAACTCTCAGTTTAGACTAGACTGTTCCAGATGGGCCGGAGAGGTACCAGATCAAACCAGACACTGAAAATCATTACCATGTGAAGGTTTTAAGAGGTAAAGTGAGAGACGGCAAAAAAGAAAACAGCCATTAACCACTTGCAGTGCTGAGAATGAGCCATATCAGGGAGGGAGACTTTATCATGGGGGCTGGCAGTAGATCTTTTCAGGTTGTTTCCAAACGATGATATATGCTGATGGAATTTTAAAAGAAATACTGAGGGGGGGAAAGTGGCAGAGAGTGATAGAATACATGTGGAAAGGCTCTTGTGTGTCTCAAAGTCTGCGTGAACAAGCCGCCCCAGCTGCAGAAACGATGCCATAGCTGACCTGTAACTATCGGTGGGGAATTTCGCTCATGGAAGAATGGTAATAAGTTACCCGGGAATCGGCTCTCTTTGGCCTGCTTGAAAAAGAACGTTGAGGCCACCTTCCAGAGATTGATCAGTCAGTGTCTATTAAATTCACATATACGGGCAAGTGGGACTTTTTATCTGAAATTGTCATTTAGAAGTGATTTTACATCTAAAAATCGATATTCTTCTAAGAAATTAGACAATAGCTATGTTTCCGTCACCCTGTTTTTATGTGCATTTTGAAGTATAGCATCAGAAATGAGTGATGGAAACAGAAAAAAATCCCTTAATTTGCAAAAGTTTTTACGCTTGCTTGAGGTGGTTTTTGACTTGTGAGGAAAAAGAGTTAAAGGTACAATTTGTGATTATTTTTTTCCGCTAGAGGTCGCTAGAAGCCTATTCAAAACAAAGGCGTAGTTTGATGACGCCAAGTTTTAGAGCGGAAACTTGGGACATGTGCCCTGCGTTCCAATGTCCATACTATCCATCCTAAATAGTATGTGAGATTAAAATAAGTGTGTCCCAAAGCATAGTATGTTGAAAAGAGTATGCCAAAAGTCCCGGATGGTCTACTATTTCTGGTAGATTTTCGAAGTGTGGATCCGTGCACACTATAGAGTGCCCCAGGAATGACGCGTTTTTGTAGGCAAAACCCGGAAGCGAGTTAGCATTTTAGGAGTTCCGGTTCCAACGCCGTCAAGTCTATGGGTTTTTTTAATGGGTTTTTGCTAAATCGCCTGAAATAAGGTCTGTGGTTAACAAAGCCTCTAAATACTTTAACGTTTTGATCTATGACATAAAACACACCAGATATAACCAACTTGTGAGTTTTTAAACTTTTACTGTGTCTTAAAATCGGCGGTTGCTAACAAATTGCTAAAAGGGACTACTTATTTTGGCGGGGACTTCAGACGTCATCATTAAAAACGGGACATTTGGACAGCATTTCTCATGAAAAAGTGGAAAAGTATTAATAACAGCACAGATCATAATCAGTGAGCATGTTTTTAAATAGAGTTGTTTTTTAAATAGTTTGAGGAAGCTTGGTGGTGACGACGTTGATCCGCGACCATGGTGTGCTGTAGTCCGTTTATAGCCTACTGTTAGCCTTTTATATCTGACGACTTAATTTAGGCTTCAAAATCTATAAATGTTGTGTTAACTTGTAAAGATTATCTTGATAGAAAAAATGTGTAAGTGTCATAACCCTTTGTTAAACACAGAGCTTATTTTCTGCGATTTTCCAAAAGTCTATGGGGAAAAATGAATAGGCTTTCAGTCGAGGGAACCCGTGCGCCGCTAACTTCTGGGTTGGCCTACAAAAACGCGTCATCCCTGGGGCTCTCTATAGAGGCTAATATTGCCCACAACCCATTGCGCATTGGACGAGGATTCAGTTCAGAACTACAAACACGAGTAAAAAGTGTTAAAAACTACAAAACATGGCGGATATACGCGATCGACGCTGAGAGATTTGAGTGACTAATAATCAGTTTAACCTGATAGAAAATATATATTTAATGTTACCCGTGTTATTTTTCATCTGCAAATACCAATGTGGACTTTTATAAAGATCCGAATGGCCATAAACTTTTAAATGCATCATTATGCATTAATAAGAGGAGAGTTCTCCACATGAAAGACTCGCGACTGCAGATCAACGTGCTGTATTTCTCTCCGATACGGTAGGAAATTAACTAAATGAAATGTGGAGGATGTAAGATGATTGACAGGCCAGTTTATGGTGACAGGATGCGACAGGGAGAAAAGACGCGATTGTATGACGTGTTAGTATGTCCCAAAGCTTATCTACTCTTTTAGTACACACTCAAAAGTAAGTACTTTTTGTTCACAGAAAGAGTATACTTTTAGGGCGTAGTATAAGTAGGCGAATTGGAACGCAGCAGTGGTCTCCATCTCAACGGACTGTGCAAAAGAATAGGGATTGGAGTCTGGAAGAACTCATGTTCGTGGATGCGATTATTAACATTACTGTAGTATGAAGCAGAGCAGGACCGAGTGTTGCGGGAGCTGAACGAGGAGCTGGAGCGATTGATCAACACACGCCTCATGAGCAGCGGGACTTTTATTATGACACAGCCGCCGGCGCCGCGTCCTTGTCGACAGAACCAGCGGCAGATGGTAAACAGTAATTATGTTCCATAAATAAGTAACACAATCCACCATAAAACGTGCAAGAAGTAAATAACGAACTGCTTGAAGCAAGCTAGTGGTTTGCTGGACGCTAGACACTACTTCCGCATTTGTCCACGGCACTGTTGTCATGTGGTTTCTACGTCAGTAAAGGCGGTAACAAAAGTAACTGACGTCATTGACAGGCGACTGCACTGCCCCATGTCACTGTTTAGAATGGGAGTTTTCTCATGATTTACAAGTAGTTGAAAACATTAGAGATATTGTTAGTAATCAGCTGGACAAAATATATAACACTAGCCTAGTGGTTTTTGGATATTTTACTGCAAAAATTTTACATATTGTACCTTTAATGTGAATAATAGGAGATGGAAATGCATTGTGATGTAGCGAATATTAAACCCATGTGACTAATCGGCTGTTTCCGCTGAAGGTGATTTTATTTATTGTTGGTTAATACCACCATCATCTGCTCAAACAACTTGATGGAAGCGCACCTAATTCACAATTTTTATTTATTTATTTGGCGAACTTTGAAAATATTATTTTCACGTTTGGATGGAAATGCAGCTATTAACATTATATTGAAATAGGACTTCTCAAAAAATATGGTCCAGTGGCACAACTTATCCTCTGCTAGGGGTTGAGCTATGTCATGGTAAGTCAAATTATTGGGGAGTATGTGAATGCTTTGATTCAATTAAAAACAAAAACAATTTAACTAAATCACTTTCCCTTTTTTTTTTTTTTTAATTTTATTCACATTCTTAAACCAGACAGGGATCAGTTTAATATTAATAATGTAGTAAAATATAGTTATATACATATATTTATATTTAATTTAAACATTATGTGAATTGCCAATGTATAAGTAAATTTTCTATCATTTGTCTACTGGCATTCAAAAGTTTGGGGTTAGTAATATTTTAATGTTAAGTTCCTTATAGTCACTAATGCTGCATTAACTTGAGCAAAAATTCAGTAAAATTACAATTTAAAAATAATATCTTTTTGTATTTTAATACCCAAGTGGGACTATTTTAATATATTTTAAAATGTAATTTATTCCTGTGATGGTAAAGCTGAATTTTCAGCATCATTACTCCAGTCTTCAGGGTCACATGATGCTTCAGAAATCATTTAATATGCTGATTTGGTGTTCAAGAAACATTTCTTATCATTAATTTTGAAAACAGTTCTTCTGCTGAATATTTTTGTGGATTTATGGGAAACATTTTTTTTTCAGGTTTATTTCATGAATAGAAATAAGAAAAGAACAGCATTTATTGAAAAATGTTTTTGTAAAAATGTAAAAGCTTTGTAAAAAATCAATTTATTGCATCCTTGCTTAATTAAAATAATAAATTATTTTAAAAAATCTTATACTGACCCCAAACGTTTGATCAATGTGTGTATATAAATTCTGTATATGTGGGTCTTTTCTAAATACATTTTTATTGTCATATTTCAAAGATTATGAATAGTTCAAACAGGCATCTTATTTTAATGTTTGACATCCATTCTGCAAGTTATTAGTTGAAATATATATACAAAATATTTTTTGTTTTTTTTAATTTATAGCTCTTCTCAATGTGTTATGGTAAATGTTAACTGATAGTCCTCTATCAAGACTCTTGAGTTCAAAATGAGTCCAACACGTACACTTTTCTTCTTACCACCTGTTATTGATTCTTTTCCAAAATGATTGATTCAATCGTCATTGAATTCAAGCCATCAGAATTCAATCATTAGCTGACTCGGTCAGATTTGCCTTGTGTTTCTGATACACATGGACAGGACAGAGATTCACTCTGTTTGTCTGTGCCAAAGAATGTCTCTCTTCTCTGTCTTTTTCCTCTCTCTTGTCTTTCAGGCACGCCATCATGTCCCCAACAGCTGCCAAGTCCGTCATAGCTGCTGCCAGTGCCTGATGCTTCCTAGTGGAATGAGTAGTCATGGAGGCTGGGAAGGGTTTTAGATTCAAGCTGCTCTCTTGGCACACTTGAATTGAGCTCCATGCCAATGCATCTCACAAGGCCTTTGCCTCCTAACAGGGATGCCCCTCTAAGAGCCTGGGCCCCCAAAACAACTCCATCTACTCTCCCTGTGCCAGGAAAAGGATTTATCCAACGTCTTTATACGTTGCTCATATAAATGCAACCTTTCCACACCTAGTCCTCAGCGTTGAACTAAGTGTTATTTCATAAGATAATAGTAAAATAATGCGTAATTATGTGAGATTTAAAGTGTGATTTGCTCTGAAAGATACTGTAGTTTTATGTATCCTCAGAAACAATACCATATCAACATTGTCATACCCATTACCATGCCAAACTCTGGTCATGACAGAAATGGGTTTTTATACATGAAAATATATCTTCTCCTCATGATATAAGAAGGTGTCCTGATATGAGAAGGAATTGTGCAACAAAGTTCTGATTGTGTAAAATCTTTTTTTTTTTTTTTCCTGCTTACTTATAAGGGTTGAAAGATGGGCAGTATTTTTAGCTTGCCTTAAACATACTTAATACCACAAGGATTTTTCATGAAATATCTTCAGCACTCCCTGTGAATCATCTCAAACGTGCATCTGATTCCTATCAGCCTTTTGATGTCAGCAGGAGGACACAAGACGCGGCATGTCCGATCCCAAGACTGCATTTCAAAAGATGAAACGCCTGATTGCTCTACTGCTCCGTTAGTCTCTCATCCATATGTACACACACTGAGCCCATTAAGAGAAGATTTACAGCTTTAAAAGGTAATAATTTCACATTTGATGTTCTAGGACTGTGATGCTGTTGTAGTTCCACTGCTGAAAAAGTCAAACATCAATGACCAGTGTTTTCATTTCATCAAGGGTCTATGTAGGTTAACCGTGGGAGTAACATGTATGGGAATAAAATGCTGTGACTTCAGATACGGGCCAAATTGTCCTGGTACTTAGAATGGTGTCTGCATTTGGTGTCTGGAGCCAAACAGGAAGTGTGATACAGCGTCTGTGTCACTGCGGCCTCGGTACCATCTGCTGCCACTCTCTGTCTCTCCCTTCCCTGGGTGTAACAGAGCATTGCTGCTGCCAGTTATTAATGAACCTGGGATAAGTACAGTCTGACCCTTTTTAGTCTGGGTTGATTTGATGAGAAAAATGGGTCAGTAGCCCAATTCTTTCTGTCCTGTATTGTTTTACCTCTGTTGTCTTAGTATCTTGCATTGCAAAACATGTAGTTCCATACTAGATTTATAACTGTGGTACTTACTAAATTTGCAGCAATAGTTGCAAGTTTAAAACAACACTTTTGCACCACTTTTTGGGAAATAATTTTAATTTGTGAATGTCGATTTTATATTTTAAGACTATTTAATGTTTTTAAAAATGTATTTACTACAGGATTTTGTTCTATATTATTAATTATTATAATCTATTATGAATCAGCTAGGTTGGGAATCACTGACCTATATGATGGTGTAACGTCGTGGCTGTAATGAGCGCACAATGGTGAATCCAACCAAAAAAAACAAAACAAAAAACATGCAGGAGTAATCACAGTAAAACACAACCACATTAACATAAATAATACTGAATACTGAACAGAGAATACTTAAAGGGTCACCCAAAAATGAAAATAATGTCATTTATTACTCACCCTCATGTCGTTACACACCCATAAGATCTTCGTTAATCTTCGGAACGTAAATTAAGATATTTTTGTTGAAATCCGTTGGCTCAGTGAGGCCTGCATAACCAGCAATGACACTTCCTCTCTCAAGATCCATAAATGTACTAAAAACATATTTAAATCAGTTTATGTGAGTACAGTGGTTCAATATTAATATACAAGAATATTTTTTGTGCACCAAAAAAACAAAACGACTAATATAGTGATGGTCGATTTCAAAACGCTGCTTCAGCTTCGGAGCGTCAAATCAGCAGTTGGGAGCGCCAAAGTCACGTGATTTCAGCCATTTGGCAGATTGACACGCAATCCGAACCGCTGATTCAACACAAAAGATTCATAACGCTCCGAAGCTTAATAAAGCATGGTTTTGAAATCGGCCATCACTAAATAAGTCGTTATTTTGTTTTTTTGGTGCACCAAAAATATTTTCGTTGTTTTATAATATTAATATTGAACCACTGTACTCACATGAACTGATTTAAATATGTTTTTAGTACATCGATGGATCTTGAGAGAGGAAATGTCATTGCTGGCTATGCAGGCCTCATTGAGCCATCGGATTTCAACAAAAATATCTTAATTTACGTTTCAAAGATTAACAAAGGTCTTACAGGTGTGGAACGGCATGAGGGTGAGTAATTAATGACAGAATTTTCATTTTTGGGTGAACTAACCCTTTAAGGGCTTAAATACACCGAGAGTAAATAACAGAACTAAGATGTGGAACTAATGAGTAACTATGGAAACTAACAACAGGCAAAATGAAAACAGGGAAAACTAAACTAAAACACAATGAAACTAAACATAACCCTGACAGATGGGAACATAATTAGCAAGATTAAATTAAGGTTTATTGAATATACTTACCTAGTATACCGAGAACTACATTTTTGTCAATATTTTTGCCACTATTGTCTTCTGTAGAGCTGCTTATTCCTGAATTGTACTTGATTTATTTAAATGAAATTTGCACTGTTGAACTAAATTGAACCAACACTGAACTGACTTGAGCTTAATAATGACCCTATTTTTTGTCTCATACTGAAGTTTGCATCATTACATATCAATTATTGAAATATTTGACTCTGGAGACTGGCTGTGAATCCAGATATCTTGTAAGTGAGAGAAAAAAAAAAAAAAAGCTTTAGATATCCATATAAAATACTGCAGTAGTTCACACAACACAAATCACCAACTCATCAACTCAAATAATTCCTTATGAATGTAATTACTCGTGTGCTTGAAATGCAAACAATTTATTTTTCTCTTTTAGAGGTATATGCATGATGAAAATGTGCTCTTTGCACGATTTAGCTCCTTAACGCTATGCTTAAATAGGGATAATGTCGCCCATATGTACCGCCAAGCTCAAGGGCACTGCTAGAGCACTACCACCCAGAAGAGGAGTCCGGGTGAACTCACGCCGGGTGCACCCCTGAGCGTTAAGTGGCAAATCCCAGTCATGGAAAAGAGTGTAATTACCACAAATGGCTGCCAGAGCCCACTTGAAAGTGGAAAACAGTGAACATGACTGATTAATGAAGAGGCTGTTTGTTTAAATGTCCCATTTAATTAGGCAGTCAATTTATCATAGTTAGCAGCAGTAATTACTCCACTCCTTCAATATGTGGTGATGGTGTGATGGTGAAGGTCAGGCCATTGAATGATAGCTGAAGCGTGTAGGGAGCTTGTGGTTCAGACAGCCGCAGTTTCTCTAGCATATTCCCCTGATTCATCAAGTGACTTATTCACTACTGTTATACAATGTCTGACTGGGTCGAAACCAAGTCATGCAACAGTTTTGTGTTAATCATTCGGGCGTGTGCTAAGTGTTTGTGTGGACAAAGGGAAGATGATAGTGTTTTTGACTAAGTTTATGTAAGGACATTATTGGGAGTTGTTGGCTCTGTATAAGCCCTGAAGCTGTTGTGTTGAGAATAACAAAGACTGAAGTTTCATTTCACATACACTCTAAAAAATGCTGGGTTAAAAACAACCCAAGTTGGGTTGAAAATGGACAAACCCAGCGATTGGGTTGTTTTAACTCAACGGTTGGGTTAAATGTTTGCCCAACCTGCTGGGTAGTTTTATTTAAACCAACTATTGTTTAAAAATTGCTATATGGCTAGCTTAAAATGAACCCAAAATAGTTGTGAAATTAAAAACCAGATGCAACTAGAGACAACAATAATAGACAAAAGGTGAATGTTTATTAATAAGCTTTAATATTTTATTAATATAAATTTAATAGTTTAATAGTTTATTAATATACATTTATTAATAAGAAATTTAATAAATGTTTATTGTTTAATAATTATTCATTGAACATTAATAAATGTTCATTTCCAACATACTTTGGGTTAATTTTAATTAAGCAATACAGTAATTTTTAAACAATAGTTGAATTAAATAAAACTACCCAGCAGGTTGGGCAAACATTTAACCCTACCACTGGGTTAAAACAACCCAATTGCTGGGTTTGTCCATTTTCAACCCAACTTGGGTTGTTTTTAATCCAGCATTTTTTAGAGTGTAAAAATACAGAAAACTGAATATATGGGAAAAAAGCAATTAAATTCAATTTACAAATGATGAGATAATCACTGTCTATTAAACATTATTTTATAATTAATTAATTTGATTAAAATCAATATTTTTATATAATATAATATGATATAATATGATATAATATGATATAATATAATATAATATAATATAATATAATATAATATATTATATTATATTATATTATATTATATTATATTATATTATATTATATTATATTATATTATATTATATTATTATATTATAATATAATATAATATAATATAAATAAATATTGGCTCATTAGAGTCATTCTCACATGAATTGGACTACTGTACATTGGTCACTATAAAAACAGCATACATTCAACAGCATACAAGTGTCATTCTTTGGGGAATCAGAATACACTGGTTGCTTTGAATGTGTTTGAGTCACTAAAAACAACCAGATCATTCTTGAGTTGGACCACAGTGGTTGCGCTTTATGTGTTTGATTCACTAAAAAGAGTTGAATCGTAAGAGTTATTCTTTCAGGAGTCGGACTACATTGGACATACTGTTTTTGTGCTGTAGATTCAGTAGTGTTGTAATGCAGGAAACTTTGTCCGATTATTTCACTGTGGCGTTCCGCTCACATTAGAACCCAGCATCATTTTTTGTTTTTTTTGTTTTTAAATTACTATTTATGGAATCAGTTATTGGTTCCCTAGTCATTCCATCCCTATTTGCTGTTATTTTTTATGTTGAACACAAAGAATTTTAAAGTAAAATTAAAAAAAAAAAAAAAAAAACGTGACCACATGTACATGGCACTTGTACATAGGAGGTGACTATTAAATGCACATGCAGTTTCATCTAAGATGTTTTTTTTTTTTTTTTTAGGGCATTTACTCTTCTGCATTACCTCTCAATGTTTCCTGTCTGAAGTTAAACAGACATTTAGAAAAATACATTTAAGGTGTCATGACAGAATTTTTATTTTTGAGTGATCTGTCCCTTTAAGAGCATAAAGCAGCCATGCTACTGTGAAACCCCCTTTCTGAATCATGTCTCTATAAAACATTTCAGTTTTTACAGCTAGAAGGAGCGTAGTCTGATGACTGTGCTACTGTGCAAAGTTCCACTTGTGAATCATACTGAAAAAAATATCACAGTACACAGTCATAAAAGCATAAAACCAAATTCTGACACTGTTATAAACAAATATTTCCTAGTGGAGCTCATATCAGTTGACCTCATCAATTTGCATTGTTAGGCTGAAGTGAAGTTATGGCTAGAAATACCCCATCAAATTTTCATAGCAGGCAGATGTTAATTCTCTCTCTCGTCTATGTTTTGCAAGCACTGATTGAGAATGTGCTTAAGAGCAGGAAGTAGAGGAAAGAGTTAGGAGCTGATGTGAACAGGCCTGCTTCCTGTGACAGAATTATTCACAGCCCTTTGCGGTTCACTGCTCTTCCCATCGGCTAGACATCACAACGCCTAGCCAGACACCACAACATGCTGTTTTTCTGCTATTTTCACTGCATTGACCACAAGCTGTAATTTAGCTGCATTAATCCATGCAAAAGAGTGTGGTGGAGGGGATGGCATGGGCAGGACGTGCTGCGTGTCTCTTACCCTTGCACGGCGGGAAGATGTCTGGTCTCCCCTGCTCTGGGTTTGGAGCTGCTGGATATGACCAGGCTCTTGTGAAATGAGCAACTGCATGCTGAGCCACTTAGCTCTCTCTGTATGCTATGTTTTCTGACGTCTGGAAAATCATGATAAATAGTTTTTTTGACAAAGTTTGCTAACAGCCTGCACTCTCAAACTGTGATGTATCAAAACAGGCCCGAACCGAGAGGATCCTGGTTTTACTGATTAACTCGTTGGTCCCATTAGTCCCTGCCGGTAGATGCTAACTACACCATATAGCTGCAAAAAGTGTCTTTCTCAATTGAACGCCATTGAAAAGCCATGCAGTGTTGGGGAAAGTTATGAGTTATGTTACTTTTTCTCACCTGGGCTGGGCTTTTTTTTAATGTTTTTTAATAATAAAACCAATTTTTTAAAAATATTTTTGGCAAATGTAAAGGCCCTTTCGCACCAAAATGAAATGAATAAGCTTCAGGCTGAAGAAAATGTAAATTCATGCCTGTGCAGTAGAGGGCGCAGCTCAAATATATAAATGTAATGTATATGTAAAGTTATTTTTCATCGATCATCGAAGGTCAACAGCAATTTTTGTTATTCCATGCACTAGTCAATTTTGAGATTTTGGTTTATTTTGCTTCTATAACATGTCTTCTTTCAGACTAGTGGAAAATAAAACTCCAAAATACACACATTATTTTCTGATTATTGAGTGATAGAGATATCCAAAATCACATCTGTAAAAACTTTTAACTCTATAATGTGAAAAAAATAAAATTTTGAACTTGGATTTATCCAATATTCAGATTTCTTTTCTGCTAATGCATGTAAATTAGGGCATATTTAATTACATAATGCTCTATTTACAAATTTAAACATAACATTTTAGAAAACAATTGTCTTTATGTACTATGATTAATCAATTGAGGATGAATGGTGATAACTATTAGTTTTTTTATCCTATTCACCTATCCTATCTTAAAGCTGCAGTCTGTAAGTTTTGCCTCTTTGTCGCCATCTCTGTTTGAAACCTGAAATTGCAGTTATTTGCGAAATTATCATCGTTGTGCCTCGCCATGACTCCTCAGCGCAGATGAATCTAATGTTTGTTGTTAGTTACCGGTGTAGATACTATACTTCAGAATCACAGATTGTAGTCTTGAAGTATGACCAAAGTGTGAATTTTTACTGGAAAAAAAAAACTTTGAGACCTTGTACAGTAGGAGTTCCGCAGGGTTCAATTTTGGGACCATTGCTATTTTGCCTGTATATCAATGACTTACCAACAATTTGTGAAGATGTTGAGATACAAATGTATGCCGATGACACGGTCATATATAACCATGGAAGAAATGTGACTGAAGTGGCTGATAAGCTCTCATTAGCACTTGATAAAATTGCTCAATGGCTACAAAACTCATGCCTCACACCAAAGACTATAGAATAACACAAGACGTGTCACTCGGATTGTTTTGAATGGGAGAAAGTGTAACGCGCAATATGGCTCTTCTAAATAAGAGCCAATCGCTGACTGGTAAAGTCATCGCGTCACTTCACGGCCGTTAGAATCACTGGTTTCTATAGAAACAGTCAGATGCGCGCCTCCGAAGAGACGCGCATTTAGGTCTGCGCATGTGCATTAGCTTGATCCAGCCAAAAAAATACATTTTTTTGTCATGATTCGAGCGTTTGGATAAAACATTTATAAGACAGCTGTTGTCAGATTTCATTGGTGATTTCAAATATGAAATGTAATCGTAAGGTTGGCGAACAGTTTTGGAGAATTTGATGTTTCCCAATTCAAAGAGAAAGGAGCTGCATGATGCCCAGGATGCCCAAGAGGTGTTTCAAAGATGGCCGCCGAGTGAAATGACTTGTCTTAAAGGGACTTTGCTCACACTAAATACTAAAAAAACAGTGACAATGTATTTCAGTAAGAAACAAATTTATGGCCCTCAGCTTAGCATATCAGGGCAAATTATTAATAATGTCAAGGAAGTCAAGTGTTTGGGAATGTATTTAGACTTTACCTTGACCTTCAACAAACAAGTTAAACATCTAAGTAAAGTATTAAAATGTTGTATTGCCAATTTTAGACATATTCAAAACTCTCTAAATATAGAGGCTTCAAAAGTATTTCTCCATGCCAAGATTTTTTCACATTTACAATATTGTCTTACCTGCTGGTCACAGGCTGCTAAAATATTACTAAAGAAACTGGAAAGACTTTTTAAACATTCTTTAAAAGTATTTGACAAAAGATCATTGAATTACCATCATTGTAATATATTAAATGGACACAAATTGCTAAATTTTGATCATATGATCTATTATTCTGAAATGCGTCTGCTGTTTAAAATCTTGCATAACACTGCTGCCCCTCCATTAAGAGAGTTTTTTCAATTACGCTCGGATCAAATGACTAGAACATCCCGCTCATCTGTAAATTCCAATCTGACCATCCCTCTTAGTGCAATGGGACAATCTTCGTTCTCATTTACTGCAGCAAAAAAGTAGAACGCACTACCAGTTGAGCTGAAAAAATCTCCCAACTACCACACTTTCTCACATGGGTTAAAACAATGGCTATTGAGTAAACAGACATGTCAACATTAACATTAATGTCAATATTAACATTTATCAAATAAGAGCTGGACTCAGGGATTATATTGTTAGATTTCTGAGGAGTCGTCTGGTGTGACTACTCTATCAACAGTAAACGATGTTAGTGAAATAGTACATGTGTAATCTTAACTGAGGACAAATATTTATAATAATGGTAATTTAACTTTTATTTTTCTAGTGACTACTGAAATTGATGAACTGAAATTGGGTATATGCAAAGACTATAGAATAACACAAGACATGTCACTCGTATTGTTTTGAATGGGAAAAGTGTAATGCGCAATATGGCGGAATAAGTCCCGCCTTCAAAATAAGAGCCAATCGCCGACTGGGAAAGTCATCGCGTCACTGCAGCAGCCGTTAGAAGCACTGGTTTCTATAGAAACAGTCAGACGCGCGCCTCCGAAATGAGGCACAAGAGACGCGCATTTAGGTCTGCGCATGCGCATAGCTTGATCCAGCCTAAAAAATAGTTTTGGCAAACAGCTTTGGAGAATTTTATGTTTCCCCATTCAAAGAGATTGCATGATGCCCAGGATGCCCGAGAGGCGTTTCAAAGATGGCCGCCGAGTAAAAATGACTTGTCTCAAAGGGACTTTGGTATATGTAGAAGAGAGTCTTATTGTCGAAACTAAGTGAAGTGTCTATGGTATATAGTTTTTAATGACGAATGAAACTAATGAAATAATGTGTAATTTTATATACTGATTTATTTATTGTCAACTCTACATTTTAGTGGTTAGTGTTATCGATGAATTGAAAATTGTGTATTTTTAGTGGGGAGTCTGTAATCTGAACAAGTAAGTAACATGTCTGCCAGTTTTGAAGCATAACAATAAATCGCGCCACCAATAGTGATTAAATCTAACGATCACTTAGATCACGTCAAACCGTGCTAATTATTATTATTGTTATACTTTGTTCTCAAATTGTCAATGTTAACATCAGCATTGCGTGACTGTGTATTTAGTGTGTATTAGCATTACCTGAAGATGTCAATTTCTGTACAGTCTAATCTCTAACGTTAATTTGTCATACCATACAATCCACTTTCAAAATGATAAGTTTAATTATTGTAGCTGCTGTGAGAAAAGGCTATAAATTATCCGCCTCATATGCGATATAGCCTACTCGTTCTTTATGTAAACAGATGTTATGCAATGATGCAAAGACATACGGCGACATGCTCGAATTTCCCGTGAAAACCCACCAGTACCACCTGAATTATAAAACATTATTACAAGCTTACCATTGTGAAACAGGCTAAAGTAAGGAGATTTTGAACACGTGCTGGTTAAGTACTTGCTCAAAAATTGATTTTGGATCATTTTTAACCAAAAAAAAGTTACGGACTGCAGCTTTAAATATGTAAATGTACTATGGTAAACAAATTGCTGTTTTATTTCAGCCATTACTCCTGCTAAGATGCTTCTGTAAATATGTATTTTTTATAAATATGTAGGCTATATACTTTTTTAGGGTAAGTAATAGTGCAATGCTGAATATTTAGTAGCGTGCAAATTAGGGCTCATTTTATGCACAGATGGTCCATATGGGAAGGCTGACGGCTAGCTTTCAGGTAATATAGTCCTTCCAGATCGGAAGCAAAGATGTAATTTATCAGAGTTCTGATCAACGCCTATAGGGATTGTTCAGTTTAATCTTCTGTAATATAGACCTTCCCATGTGATGTGATCTGAGCGCAATTTTGCCTCAGTCTGCTCACAAGCGTTTGATTTTGAAAATCCTGATCTGGTGTACCTCACGTTTTACTGAGGGCCAATGAAAGTAACCCTAGACAGAGGGACTGTGTTTTGCAGTTAAAGGTGTGGACAGACATGGGTGTAACATGATATGCATGCAGGTGGGTGCCTGTAAGGCCTCTTAATGGGTTTGGCAGCAATAGTTAAAGCTTGGTCATATCTGAGATGGTTAAGATAGCTCTCCTAAATTCTGCTTTCAATTTTTAAGGTTCAGTCGAAATTGTAATTCTATAATTGCTTTCATTCTGAGGGCTTGTTTTGCAATTATGTTACTGGAGGAGATGGACTAAATACTGTACATAGCGAAAGGCACAGAAATCAAATAAAATAATCATAAATAAATAAAATATTAATTTTATATTTAAATAAGTTCTTTAAACTTCACATTAATTTCATAAATTAAAATGTAATATCTGACAGACATATTCCTAGCAGATATTGTAACTGATTTAGAGAAGACATTTTTAGGTTTGTCACATATCTGTCATTGTCATTATGAGCTGTCAAGGTTTATTCATAACTTCTGTTAATTAATGGAAAGAATATTGAAAACAAACTGGGGTTTAATACAAGAGTAATATAAGAGAGCAGACATAAGGAAGTAAATTTTACTATGGGGCAAAGATCAGTTATCTCATAGCTGGGGTGGACTGTGTCATTCATTATGAGTTGTCTAGACATTATCTGATAGCCATTACTGTCACAGTCACTTATCCTTCAGTCCATGATATTCAGTCATATGACCAAGCTAAATCTAGACATCTTTGTAAATCACATGATTGTAATGAAACTCTCTAGAACTTGCAGAATAAATAGTCAGAATGATGAAACAAATGTAGCCATAGTATTATGCAATATATATTGCAGACACAATCTATGTATTTGTCTTAAGTATAGCATGTTTAATGTTATGCATTATGTGTATTTTATATTATGTATAGTGTTTTGTATTCACATTATTCACAGTATTCACAAATGATTTTGTCACCAATAGATAATGCACTTCTGGATTTCTTTTTTTCACTGATATAATATATACTATAGAGATTGTCCATAAACCACAGCTGAAGGTGGAACATTCCCACCATAAATGTCAGTGCGTTGTCCTAATAACTTTACAGCTTAGACTTTATTGGGTTTTTTATGTTATGTATAATAACTTGTGTCTATGTTGCGTCTCTTTTGTCTAAGTACAGTTGATTTTGATATGACTGCTTATAAAATTCGGTCACAATGTCAGCCTGTATTCATGGCTGTAAAACTCTTAAATGTTATATCACTCTGACTGTTCTAGGTTTCTTTGGTTCATTGAACTCAATCCTGTTGACTGGACCAATGGCACAGTTATTTGATTGGGTGGATTGATTGCAAACACAGGATATGACATAATACAGGACAATGCCTCAGAGTAGCATAGCCTCCAAAAAGTGATACCTTTTACACATGCAGAACACACAGTAAAATGAGGACCTATCAAGTATATCAAAAGTGTGAAAATATCTCATGCACAATGAATGTAAAAGAACTGCCATTAAAATTAAATGAAGTTTAAAGTCAACTCTTTTGACTGGCCAACACTGGCTATGCATTACTTCACTATTCTGTTTCAGTCTTTTCCTGAAATGGTTGGAAATTATTGTAAATTAAATTAAATGCAGTCAATTTTGAGGTCTTTGCGCAAATCACAAACAGTAAACACTGAGTCTGAAAAAAAATGTGTCTAATTTAATCAAGATAAATATGCATTGCTGTGGCCTATCAAAGCTTGTGTAACAAAAACAAGGCAGGCTGTATAGGATTCTTGGAAACGGTTGCCTTTCCAGATAACAGCTGCATCTGCCATATTTATGTAGCCTACTCTTAGGGGCCGTTTACATGACACTGTTTTCAACTGAAAATGTAAAATGACAACAGCAGTTTGGGAGCCTGAAAATGCATACTTTAGAAAACTGGTTTCAAAGTGGATGTTTTTGAAAGTAATATCGTTATCGTCTCTTTGTAAACGACAAAACAGGAATTTGTGAAAACGGTGACGTCATATGCATGCAAATTACTTGTTCAGTCTATCGCCAACTACTGGCCTGGCATGCATAATACAGTTGCTGCGTCCCAATTCGCCTAGTTATACTACGTCCTAAAAGTATGTACTGTTTTTGTAAAGAAAAAGTACATACTTTTGAGTGTGTAGTAGAAGAGTATGCAAGTTTTGGGACATACTACCTTGTCATAACTGCGTCTTTAACGGACGTTCTGTTGCTTAGTTACTCAACATGTAACTGTTTAAACTACCCTGTCAATCATCTTGTCATAGTTAAAATCCTCCACATTGAATTAAATATATTTCAGGGAGAAAAGTAGTCGCACGTTGATCTGCCAGTCATGGGTCTTTCATGCAGAGAACTCTCCCCATCTTTGCATTATGATGCATTTAAAAGTTAATGACCAAACACATCGTTATAAAAGTTCACAATGCTGTTGCAGATGAAATATAATGTGGATAACATTTAATAAATATCTTTTTGTCAGGTTAGACACTGCATATTAATCATTCAAGCCCCTTTATCTTAACCGTCGTACCTCGCACGTCCGTCATGTTTGTAGTTTTTAAACACTTTTTATTCGTATTTGTAGTTCTAATCGAATCCTCGTCCACAGCGTAATGTGTTATTGGCAATATTAGCCGTTAGAAGTGTACACGGATCTGCACTTCGAATTCTAACCGGAAAAAGTACACCATCCGGG
The DNA here is from genome assembly GCF_024489055.1 of Chanodichthys erythropterus. Classification (NCBI taxonomy): domain Eukaryota; kingdom Metazoa; phylum Chordata; class Actinopteri; order Cypriniformes; family Xenocyprididae; genus Chanodichthys; species Chanodichthys erythropterus. The sequence goes on from NC_090240.1 coordinate 25,106,511, forward strand.
TATCTTTGGAATACTCATTTCAACATACTACGATTTGGGATATACTAATTATTTTTTCGAATACTATTTAGGATGCATAATATGCGAATTGGGACGCAGCAAGTGTTTTTAGATGTTTTTTTTACAGATCCGTTTGAACGGGGATCATTTTGACAACGTTGTCATCTGTATGCAAAAAATGCAAAGGAAAAACTTTTCTGTTTTTAGTACATCGTTGTCACGTAGACGTACCCTTAGTGGAACCCCTGTAACAAGTCAACAAGACTTCATGAATCAAGTCTCTCATTCAGATATGTGGGCTGTACAATGAGTCAAAAGGGCTTTATTAAATTAGTTAATTCAGGATTTACGCACAAACTTCCCCATTGCTCCAGGTCATGACTTCGGGACCTTTGAGAAATTCAGAGTTGAGAACAGTGTTGGAACAGTGGTTTCAGTTGTGGTTTCAGTTGTTTGTTTTGAGTTTGGAGATATATGATACAACTCCAGCTAATCATTCCAGTGATAAATTTAAAAATGACCTATGACCTTTTTGTAGTCATAAACAAGTGACAGGACATCATATGGTAAGGGGAAATTTTAGAGCTGATATGTTGTGCGGCAGGAGATGGTAAACAAATAATGACCTCAGGATAAAGGAACTGAGAAGAAGAAGTTCTTTCTGCTGTGTTTAACGGGCATTAGAGTAAACAGCCTAATTTAATTTAATTTAATGAGCAATTATTGGCTAAGGGCAAGAAAACACATTTGTACACTTTCAGAAAAACAACACACAGTTGAACTGCTGAAAATGGGGTAGAGGTTTCATGTTCATGAACTTCAAGGGCATTTTCTGTGAATGATTTTAAAAGATGACTCCAGAAAGCATACAGGATACAGTTGTTTTCTTTTATGGGATGAATAGGACCCCATCCTCACACAATAGTGTTTCTTGTTGGGAATGTGGCCACATGGATCCATGTACAGAGCCATGGGTTCACACACAAGGACAAAAGCTATTTTATTCAAGCGGAGGGGAAAACAGAGATCAGCACATTATTTACAGGATGACAGTAAATGTTTGTGAATAGAGGCTATTGTGATGGTAATTCATTCAAGAGTATATGTGGCCAAGGTGAGATCATGTTTCTGAGAGAGAATAGAGGGCATGTCACAGCAAATAGAATCAAGGGGAACACAGTCTACTTTGGATATGCAGAAAAAGGCTTAAACAACATTAAAGGAATTGTAAGAAATGAAAGCTCTGTTATCACATTAATGTCGTTCCAAACCTGTATGACTTTCTTTTGTGGAACACAAAAGATGAATCTCTGAAGAAGATCCTGACTAGTCTTTTATAATAAAAGTGAATGAGGAATGGAGCTGTTTAGTTCCAAAAATAACAAATAAAATCATTAAAGTAGACCTGTGAGCTGCATTTCAAAGTCTTTTGCCAGAATGTTGGTCTCAATTACCTTCTTCAGGCTTTACGATACTTAAGCTGTACATATGAACACTTTGGATTTATGGACAAAAGCATAGTCAGATTAATCCCCACCATTTTCCCACCATTGCCTTGATACTGTCTTTAATGAAGCTTGCAGACAGATTTAGTAAAATGATAGACTAATTCATTATGCTAAGGAGTAGAATGTTATGGACATTTTTACGAGAAAGAGGTTTCTTTTAGGAGCATTGTTTCCCAGAAGGCCTGCTGTGGTTTGGCGGCTAGCTACGAATAAAATGGGCTTTCCCTTCTCTAAGCTCCCACTGAACTGCACTCTGAAGAACCCTCCTGCTGGGTCTATGTCAATATGATCTTTTTGATCCTTTTGGTATCATTAAGTGATAAAGATATAGAATCTTCACAATGCTAGCTGCTATTTTGAAAGTTACTTTAAACTGTAGTTACTAAACTGTAGCTTCCTAAGCTAAAAGGTGTTGATGATTTAAAATAGTTAAATTACAGAACAATCCCTTAGTGTGTAAATTTAAGCGGGATCTAGCGGTGAGGTTGCGAACTGCAAACAACAGTGTTTACCCCTCCCTTTCAAACCAAAATAGAAAAGCTACGGTGGCCGCCTGGCTGACACAAGACAATTATGTCGTTGTCTGAGACAGAAGAGAGTAGCCAGTCAAACAATGAGGTTTCTTCTTACTTCTAACAAAGTACGGTCTCTGCTTCAAATAAACCAGACAACTACTACTACTACTTCATGCGTGTTCAAGGTAGCGATGATGCAAGCTTCTTCTAAAAACACGAACGATTTAGAAGAACAGTGACTAAACACGCTCTGAGAGTGTTTGTCCATTTAGGGTTACTGTAGAAACATGTCGGCGCAAAATGGCGTCTTAACGTGTAAGGGGACCCGCGGTGTATGAGATAGAAATGGCAAAGGCAGCCATTTTGGTAACACCTCCGTGAAGCTGCTGGCTGCTCCAAATATGCATACTTCCCTGCTATATATACATTGGGCATGTCCAAATACCCACATATGCAGTCTTTGCACTTGACCACTTGTCTGTATACCAGTGGCGAGGCTATAGGGCCAGGGCGGCACTGGCCCACCCAGATTGATGGCTGGCCCACCCAATCAAAGGTGCCAGAATATTTCATTTTATTTCCAGACACTACTTTGGTCTGGAAATAGTCATATCTGTTGTGAAAGCCTATATATAATTTGAAAAATGTATTATTAAAAATACATAATGTGTTTTTATTTTGCGCCGGTAAACTCAACTTTCCAGAGTCGCGACAGCAGCTGTTTCTATGCGGCGCGCGTCACCGTCCATGAGTTGCGCTTATAATAGACTATGTGTGCCGGTTTGCTTCATTTCTGCTGTGATTAGCCTATTTATTCTACAGTAACAATTTATTCTATGGTAACATAGTCACCTATGTGTAAAAAAATTAAAAATTGAAGTGATGACAATGAAATTAAATCGAGCTTTGGTTCAGTATTGTGTCCTAGCTTCCCCCACACCATTATGACGGTAACTCTCCAAACAAGCAAATGCCCCCCCATATTTTTCCCGATGTGATCCGTCAGCTCCAGTCCACTCATTTGGAGCGGTTAAGGCCCGGGTATGCTTCATTTCCCACGTTCCCCTCCGTCTCGCGCACAGTTAAGAGCGCAAGTCTTTCAGATTCTCCTTTGCCCATACGCGCGGAAAGACGCGTTCGGCGCATGAACGCGCACCGTCCATGGTCATAAAAATTCGGCTGCGCGGAGAGTCAAAGCTAGTCCACAGTCTAGTAAACGTTTCTTGCTTGCGCCGACTGAAAACACATGAGAAACATAATGAGAAACATCATGAGACAGTAGAGACTCGGCATGTGGATTTGGATAAAAAAGTTAGGCTAATCGATTTGATGCTGTGCCCGAACACCGCGTTAATCCTTTCACAGTGGCATATAGCGGATGGGGATGCGGGGCTATTAAATTATTTTTCTTATTATCATGCTACTTTTATTATTAAATTAATATTGCAATTCTTTTGCCCCGCTATATCATAGCGCATCACCGCATAACCGACGCGCTGCGAGGACAATACAATATTAGTAAGATAGCTTAATCCTCAACAACTTGTTTAACACGACTAATCAGTTCACGAAAAATACTATTTTTTCTCACTATGGGCCACAAGAGAAATAATAAGAAAATAAACTAGATTCATCTCTCATTGTCTCTTAAGAGATTTGCGACGTTATTGCAGCGGCAGATGCCAAAAGCTCAGTCAGTTTTTACTTTCGGTTTCTGTAGCAAATTAATTGACTGGCGTTTGAGACTTCACCCGCATAACTCTCACGCAAAGTTTGCACATCGTTTGTGTGATATCCACTAGCTCGCCTTCATGGTTTAAAATGGAAATAATTACAATATGGCGACGTGGCATTTTTCTTTATCACCAGTTGCTTGCAAAATGATGGACACTGATTCACATATCGTCCACGTCATTTCCCGTGATAATAAAATTAAGTTAATTATTTATATATATATATATATATATATATATATATATATATATATATATATATATATATATATATATATATATATATATATATATATAAATAGTGGTCCACCCTATTTCATCAAGGTCCACCCACTTGAAGATTTCTGGCCTCGCCACTGCTGTATAACATATTTCCTGTATTTGGCCCAAGAGTTCATTTGGACGTGACTGCAAGTGTGTTTATTTACACATTTTGATTTCCAGGCCTACTTTCTGTCTGTTCAGTATACCACAATTTAAAAATTGCGGTGCTTCTATTAAGCAGGAAGTCAAACCGGCCATTCAAATAACAATAGAAACGGTGGTGTAGAATAAAAGTAAAATATATGAAAAATACAGCGTTTTTTTAAGAACGAAGCATTAAGACATGTTAAACTGTGCCCATAAACACAATCAAGCCTAAAAAACAAAACAAAACAGTGAACCACCCCTTTAAGACCGACAGTCTTGTACACTTACTTCCTGTTGTGTGCACACGCTCTCTAGTGACCAAGACTGCAAGTGTGGGATTTTGGACAGGCCCGTTATGTGAGATGAATAGTATGTCCGAATTCATAATACCCAATTCATTAGTGAAAAGTACCCAGACATCTCCGACGAGATTCTGACATCTGTGCACTGTAAACCCGAATAAGTTGGGAAAACTGAAAAAATTGAGGCAGTTGCCTCAAAAATTTTAAGAAATTCAAAGTTAAGTAACCAGAACTGGCAGATTTATTAATTCGATTTCATTAATTGTTCTTAAAGCTGCAGTCCATGATTTTTCCTCTTTGTCGCCATCTCTTGTTTGAAACCTGCAATTGCAGTCATATGCGGAACAGTTATCTGTACGTGTGTTGTGCCTCGGCACGGGCGTAGATTTGGTTTCAACTTTGGGGGGGTTGGACATTGGTATGGTTGTATTGTATTGGGGGGGTTGTAACTGATGGCTTTGAATATTGGGGGGGAATATTCTGATACTTTTGTTCTGACCAACTGAGGAAAATAGCATTAGGCTTACAATAAATTGCTCTGCCAATGATGATTAAATCTAACGATCGCTTAGCTCGGGTCATGCCAAACCGTGCAAATTATTATTATTACTGTTATACTTTGCTCTGAAATTGTTAATGTTAACAACATCAGCATTGCGTGACTGTGTATTTAGTGTATATTAGCATTACCTGTAGAGCTAAGATAATGAGATAGTTTTGAACACTGGCTGGTTATGTACTTGCTCAAAAATTGATTTTGGATAATTTTTAACCAAAAAAAGTTACGGACTGCAGCTTTAAATTGAAATGTTTGAGTATACTAATTCATAGTTTAACTTAAAATAATCATGTAACCTCAATGTAAACATTTTTATTAGTGTAAACGTAGCTAGCTATAACAAGCTAATTCAGAAAATGCTAACTTGATAATTTATTAACATGTTAACAATAGCATTATTTAGCACTTGCAGAATGAGTACAGCAATATAAAGCATTTAACATACCTGGTCTCAAACCAAGCCGCATTCACCGCTTGTCACCATGATGGTAACTCTCCAAAAACCCACATTAATCTCTCCCTTTCGAGTGCCATGGGCGAAGCATGCTGGGAAATGGAAATCCCAGCCCAGTTTCAGTTAAAATTAAGTTTGTATAAAAGAAAAGAAAGAAGTTCATAAAACTCAAAACAATGAAAATCATTTTACTTAAAATATATCAGTTCTGTGAACTTGAAGAAAAAGAAAGTGCTAAATACTTAAATTAGTTCAGTCAAATAAACTTTTATAAGTTAGTGCTACTCAAACCAATGAATTATTTTTGAATTGAGTTTCTAGTTTACAAAGTTGGGTTGCTACAATTATAATTTC